>NC_143576.1:141701798-141981156 GCF_048544385.1 Mastigoproctus giganteus
AATAGGTCTGGCGCTGCTCACTCCCATGAACTGCAAGGACGATAGTCCGTACTGTAAATTGCAGTTGTCATTCTGTTTATTTTTTTAAATCTCATGGTACGCCATCTTTGTAATGTAATTTATTAAAAGTCAGTTCGCGTCACCCTAATCTCTTATGCAACTTAACGTCATCCTATATAATTTAATGTTTTTTTAAGATCTCTTATCTATAAATCCCTGGCATTTTAGCCGTGAAGGGAAAGTGTAACACTATTTAATCTTGTAACCGGTTACAATCAAATGTTGTTGTTCAATAAAGATTTTCTCTCTCTCTCTCTCTCTCTCTCTCTCTCTCTCTCTCTCTCTCTCTCTCTCTCTCTCTCTCTCTCTCCCGGCTGCTCATTATCTTTCAAAAGCAGTACTTTTATATAATTCCATTAACTGCTACTCAAAACTGCTCTCGAGTTGCACAGTTGGTAGGATCGCCGATCTCCCTACACCATGTGGAAGAAACCAGTGTTTGAGTCCCGTCGATGAAGGGAGAAATTTTTATGGGACTTTTTCACAACGTGGCTGAGCTAGTCGGTCTCAGGCGAGGGTAGCATGGGGTTTTTCGTCCAGCATACAAAAATCTACCTTGGAACACACGCAATTTACAGAAAATATACACGGAGCAATACGGCCTTAGTTTCTGATGCTCCTAACCCGTATTACAACAATTCAAAGCACATAAGAAAGTAAAGTTGATAATGGAATAATTAAAATAGTTATTAGATGGTTAGTTTGTGTACGTAGGCATATATTAGTTATTAACGTGTCCAAGGAACTGAATTAGTTATTAACGTGTCCAAGGAACTGAATTAGTTATTAACGTGTCCAAGGAACTGACCCCAAAAAGCATTATAAACGGGTCCCCAAACTTCATAGTATTGATTGTGAGACCAGAAGAAGAGAGCTCCCCTTACTCTTTCCAGGATTGATTAACCATATTGATAAATGCATATCAAAAATAAATATAGAAATTTGCTCATGATAGAAGGTTTGGCAGGCTGGATAATGACATGAATCATGGTAAGATGCTGCAACAAGTGGCAATTAAGGTTTATCTAAAAATTAGTCACTTGTGGTATTTAGGGAAAATAACAGATTGAACGCTTATTTACTTAGAGTACTGAAATTAGAACGTGAGGTAAATCCGTTTTCTTTATTTACAAGTTATCTTGGTTAGATTACTGTTTTAAATCTAATGTAAATGTTTGTGCACATCTTGTCAGTGAAATTATTCTTGTAGGGTTTAAATCCTTTAGACCACGCTCCAAACCTAAAATCTTGTCCTTTATCTAAACCTTGGTTTGTTCCAATAAATATTCTAAGGCTATTCAAGATAAGATTGCTGCCTATCGCAATTGGCTTGCAATCAAATATCCAGGTTAATTTCCTGCCTACACTAAAGTTCGCGACATTCATAAAGCAGTTATTGATCAGCCCGTACATGGTTTTAAACAGGCTAAGACTAGAAAATTTTCTTCTTGTGCAAACGGTAGTCGAGCATTCTGGTCTCTTCCCAAAGCTATTGGTCGCAACTACTGTCATCTGCACTCCAACTTCTGTTAAAACGTGATGATTCTTCGGCCACAAAAGATAAAGTCCACTTACTAGCATTCTACTTTTCTTCTAACTCTTGTATTGACTATCTTGGTAAACCACCTTATACCATTTCCAGTACACTTCCACTTAATATCCCCTTGTGGTCTTCGTCAAAAGGATATCAGAAAAATTTTAAGTAATGTTGACGCCACGAAAACTCCTGGATCTGATGATATTTATCCTCTTCTTCTCGAAATATGTGCTCCTGAGATTATTCCTGTTCTGTGTTGCTTTTTTAGACTTTCTTATTCCACTAGTGTTTTTTAATTCTGCTCGGAAGTTTATTCATATTTAGCCAATCCTAAAAAGGCTGATAAATCTCTTCCATTCAGATACCTTCCCATTGCACTTACTATGCTCATGAGGCGCCTCCGTAGCCAGGTGGGAAGGAGCAGCAGTGCGTAGCACACGCTTCTTGATTAGACCGGGGTTCAAGCCCGTCACCACCAAATACGATGCGGAAAGGTCAGGGAATGACCACCGCATATCCCGGAGCAATATGGCCTTAGTTGCTAATGCTCCTAAAAAAAACTAAACAAACAAACAAACAAACTATGCTCATGATAGAAGGTTTGGCAGGGTGGATAATGACATGAATCATGGTAGGGTACTGCAACAAGTGGCAATTAAGGTTTATCTAAAAATTAGTCACTTGTGGTATTTAGGGCAAATAAAAGATTGAACACTTGTTTACTTAGAGTCTCTCCAAAGTACTAGAGAAATCCTGAACTTCCTCGAAACCTTCCAGCTGATCAGTGATCGCCAGTATGGATTGTATATATTGGGTCCAAACATCCGGTAAATCCTCCCCCATTTCTTCCATCATGTAGTACGATCGATGTTTTTTTTTTGAGGTTATGATGGACATCAATGAGAGACATCCACTCTTCCTTACATTTCGAGGGTATAACTCGAAAACGTGTTCGAAGGTCGGCCGCTAGTTAGTACACCAGACCGAACCTATTGGTAACTCTTTAGGAAGCTTCCGGATCAGCTACTGTATAATCTGGCTATTGCTACTCTGCCAGATAGTGACTGGAAGGAGTTCGAGTAGTGGGTATGCTGGGTTGGAGTGGCATTGTCAGGACCACGTTATGTCAAGGAGCTGGGTATATTCTTACCATGAGTAAGCCATATCCTAAAATTTCATTACTTCGTAAAACATGCTCCTCCCTTTTCATACTACTGAATACACCATGAATTATCAAGATAATAGAGCAAACATATCTGCTAAAAGGTCTAAACCTTCCAAAACGCTCCTCTTTCATTTTACAAATATACATGGTCTCATTTCTACAGTGGCGGACAAAAAAACTACATCACTTGTGAATTTTGCAAATAATGTGTTTTGCGCTGCATTGTGGGTTGCAGAAATGTTCGAAATGCATTTGTTAGATGGGATATATATCTCTGTATATGAAATCCAATAAAAAGACTCCACCTGATATACTTAATTGCCATAAATATCTTCCCAAAGGGTAAAATGCATAATTAATGAAAATATGAGAAATCATGACAAACAAACATACATTTCATTGCATTTACGCGTACAAACTGAAATGACAAGTTAACGTAATAGTTAATCAGCAAAATAAGTCCTCAATATTTTATTGTTCCTCCTCGAGCTGCAATTACAGCCTTGCAACGATCTGGCATAGAGGTAATCAACTACAGGATATACGATTGCCCAATTTCGTGGTACCACAATGCTCTTCTGTAGCTGAATCTTACTTGTTGGCTTCTTCTGAGCAATTTTAGACGACATTATGTACGAGCAATTTTCAATAGGATTCAAATCTGACTGTTTCCGGGCCAGTCCAGCACTGTAATGCCAGCATTTCAATTTTAATTTCTCCTTAAGGGAGAAAAACGAGGGAAAACATTGGTGTAAGTATATTTCAAGCCTTATGAGACAAAAATACAAACTCATTAAATCTAAATAGCATAAAAGTTATCAATTTTGCTAAGTGGCAAGGTGTTGAACGTCTGTGTGGTAATTCCTAATAACGGGTTTCAGGTAATTCCTAATAACGGGTTCCTCCAAGATAGCAATGTAGATTTCTGCATTCACCGTTCAGTTGATAAACTTAATTTGCACCCACCCCTTTGCTTGTTATGCATTCCCAGACCATCTGACCGGCACGGAACTTGACAGTCTGTGTTATGCAGTCAGGATGGTATGCTTCCGATTTTCGTCTTCTGATATATTGTTTCCCATCCGAGCCATGCAGGTCAACTACTTTTTTTTTCATTATGTTATTTCTTTTTCTTTAATAATAATTATTATTTTATTGATTTAGCATTTTATCTAATTAAATTAATTATTTTTTTTTATTTGTTTTATTTATTTATTTTTTTTGAAACGTAATAATATTTTGTCCATATTTTTTCCCCTAAAATTGTTAATTATGCTAGTCCCTTGGGGTCAGGATTTGCTTGTCTCCAGTTTATTAGAGACGTGAATTTAAACTGTTTGTACCCAGATTCAGTTGGCGCACTATGGCCATAGATGCCCATGCGCCTAAAAAATTCTCAAACAAAAAGAACAGATTTAGGCTTCCTGGATATGGGAACTGCTGGCATCCATTGCTATTACACTTTCTTCAGTGGATGCGGGATTCTTTGTGGTGTTCACCACTGTACGTGATTGTAGGAGACTGCTGCACCCATAGGACTTGCGCTTATTCCTATTGGTGCTTGAAATATTTCATTTAGTTTTGTACTTCTATAGTTCGGCCCGTTTCCTCGTGGTTTTTTTTTTTTTTTGTAGTTGTTGGCGCATAGGCTTCTGTGGCCATCATGCACCTCCCAAGGTTTTTTCAGTACTTTGATCCAAGCCCGAGGGGGGGAATCGAACCTGCGACCTTTGGGTTGCCAGGCAGGCACTTTACCCACCTGGCTAGCCCGGTCGGCCGCCTCGTGGTGTGGACGGGTGTTGGGAAACAGCCTTCCTGGTGACCGCTGCTTTCTGGTAGCAAAGCGGCCAGAAACAGCTAAACAACAACAACACTCAAACTATGCAAACATAACACCACACTCATTTCTGTTCATTGTACAAAGTCTTGTATATCATCACAGAGAACCATGGCGGAGATGAACTAACGTTTGGGGGCCGCGTTGCGTAAGACACAACACATATCCACACACACACACATCCAGGTTGAATTTCGATTCGTCAGAAAAGATGACAGTCTCCCATTGCTGTTTAGTCCATGAAATATGCGTTTTAGCCCAAGCAAGTCGCTTCTTCCTCATTTGACATGCAGACCACATTCCGAAAGCCCTCTTTGGATAGTTTTTTCAACAGCAGAGGCGCTCTCAAATTCCAGTTTTAGATCAGAAGCACTAGCATGGCGATTACGAAGGCATAGCCGTTTCAAATATCGATCTCGGGAAAGCGTAGTACTCTCTTACGACCTGATCCAGATCTCTTCACATCACTGGTTTCACGCTTTAATTTCAGCACACAGGATACTGTTGACTGGTGGCAGCGTATTTTATCAGCGATAGCACGCGTAGAAAGCAATTTCTGTGACAGAGCAACAGCTACACTTTTTTTTCTTGGTGTCAACTGAACATATGGAACCATGCTTACACCTCCGCAAAACGGCATACTAATGAGCTTGTATACCCTTCTAACGCCGTATTTGTAGAAACGGCTGATGCAATAGAAGCGTTATCTGACGCAATACCTTTGCTTTGCGACAAACAAAATGACTGTAATCAAACAATATCTTATACGTTTCGCTACAAATGTTACTTTTTTAAGGTTATGCAGTTTTTTGTCCGCCACTGTAATCTTAGTGATGTCCATTTCCACTTACAATCTGAGGCGCCTCCTTAGCCAGGTGGGCAGGAGCAGCAGTGCGTAGCACACGCGTCTTGATTAGATCGGGGTTCGAGCCTGTGACCACCAAATACGGAGTATGCGGAAAGGTCAGGGAATGACCACCGCATATCCCCGGAGCAATATGGCCTTAGTTGCCAATGCTCCTAAAAAATCAAATGACAACAACAACTTACAATCTGCCAAACCTCATGTACCTTTTATGACAGAATCTCGGTTAACAGTTGATTCAACCACTGCTCATTTCAGTTGTCCGAATAATTCGGACAATTGAGATTTAGTAATTTGGAGTCTCCTCTTTTCGCTCTTCTCTGGCTTAGTCTCTCTACCACATTCTGTCAAATTCACTAATCACTTGGAACTCTTCGACTTTCTTTATCCGAAACTTGACTTTCTCGAGTCCAATTTTCCTTGGCGATTTTAATGTTGACAACTCCATTTGGTTTCCGTTTTATAGTCAGACGGACTCAGCTGGTTCGAAATGCTGAGGCTTTTGCAATTACTAATGATCTTGCACAGACTGTTCATTTTCCTATCAGAATACCAAACAATCCTAAGCACACAGCCAACGCGCTTGATCTTTTTCTCATAAACAACTCTTCCAAACCCTCTAGACACCTCAGATCACAACGTAGGGACGGTCTCGTCTCCAATGGAGCCTTTTTGTCACGGCAGTTCCCAAACTCGTGTTGTTTGGCTTTACAAGAATGCAAAATGGGATTATCTGCGAGATTTCTTTTTTGTTTTCTTGGTCGGATTACTGTTTCAAAACTTTGTGTCAACGTTTGCTCAGATCGTGTCAGTGAAGTTGTTCGTGCACGGATGAAATCATTTATTCTATACTCCACCTTAAAGTCTCGTCCTTTTATCTAAACCTTGGTTTCCCAATAAATATTCTAAGCCTGTTTGAGAGAACAGTATTCCATATCGTAATTTTCAGTTTCATTTCAAGCCAAATCTCGCAACAATTGTAAAGCAGTTATTTTCAGTCCAAACTAGATTTCGAACAGGCCTAAAAGCTGAAAACTTGCTTCATGTCCAAATGGTAGCCGAGCATTCTGGTGTCTTGTAGGGATAAAGGTAGCGTCATATAGCTCCAAGTCCTGATCGTATTTCTCCACTTGTTCTCCTGAGCTTACTGCTGTTCTGTGTCGCCTCCTTTTCATTTTCTTATTGCAAAGATGTTTTTCCTTCAGCTTGGAAATTTGTTCATATCCAACCAGTTCCTGAAAAGGGTGACATATACCTCCCATCCAATTATCGTCCCATTTCAATTCTACTCTTTCTAAAGTAATGGAGAAATGAATTAACCGCCACCTCTTAAACTATCTAGAAACCTTCCATCTGCTCATCGATCGCCAGTATGGATTCAGTCAGTGTCAATCCACTGGTGATATTCTGGCTTATATTAACTATGCGGACAAATTCAATGGAAAACTGTGGTTAAACTCAAGCAGTTGATTTTGATCGTGTTTGGCATAAAGGTCTTATAAATAAGCTTGCATATCATGGTTTGGCAACTATTTTTTTTTGTAATTGGGTATTCAGTTTTCTCTCTGACTGCTCACTGCGAGTGATGGCGCGCGCGCTCTCCCCCCACCCTAACTTCTCCATTAGGCTGGTGTTGACCAAGGGATCAGTTCCTATTCTGACTCTTTTCCTCTTGTATATTAATGACATTCCATTGACCGAGAAACCTATCCATAGTGTTGTTGATAATAGCACATTGTATTTCACCTTCCAGTTTGAGAAAACTTCCCTTGCTCAAACAGCTTCAAGTTTTCGAATATCCGCGACTAATTCGTTAAATGCTGATCTCCTGGAAATTCTCCAGTGGGGCAGAGATAACTTAGTTGGTTTCAATCCTTCTAAAACTCAGTACAGTCTCATATCTCGTATAAAAGATTCTCTGCTCCTATGCTTATCTTCGATGACACCCTGATTTCTAGGCAAGATCATATATCTCCTTTGGGGATTATCCTGATTTCTAGTCTCTTGGCATAAGCACATAACTAATATTGCTTCCTTTGCATCTAAAAAACTGGATTTTTCTCTTTCGCTCTCGGCGTTACATTTTTTCACAACAGCTGTTACCCTGTACAAATCGCAAATCCACCCTACCATGGAATATTGTTTCGACATCTGGGGCTGTGCCCCCAATTCCTCTCTCAGGCTTCTAGATTCCATTCAAAAGAGGGCGGTTAGATTAATTAATGACTCATCTCTAACAGAGTCTCTCCACTCTCTGTTTTACAGACGTTCTGTTTTGCTGCATGCCTTTTCTATAGATACTTCCATGTGTACTGCTCTTCTAAATTGGTGTCCATAATTCCTGCTCTCTGCTTCCAATCAATTGGAACACGTACTGCAACCAGTCAACCTCCTTTTGTTGTCCAACTACAAACTCACAGAACCAACTTGTCATCTTTCGTATTTATTCATTCAACTTCCGTTTTCTGGAACAACCTTTCATATGTATTTCCTGAAAATTATAATCTACAGTAGTCTAATGTCAACAAATATCTTCTTTCATCTCTCAAACCCCCACTTCATGCACAATGCTAAGTACTATAGGTTCTAATACCTCTCGTGTTTGGGGTTTTCATATAAAAAAAAAAAAAAAAAAAAAAACAATTATGCTTGACATTTCTAGGGTTTTTGATCGTATTTGGCATAAATGTTTTTTAAACAAGCTTTTCATCTCATGGATTGCCGCTTTATTTTGTAATTTGTTGTCTAGCTCTCTCTCTCTCTCTGGCCGACGCTGTGGGTTATGGTTGATGGGTCTCTTTCTTCTAAGTTCTCCTCTAATTCTGGTGTTCCCCAACGTTCAGTTCTTCCTCGCACTCTTTTCTGCTGTACGTTAATGATTTTCTTCCATTAACTGGAAATCCAATCCACAGTTTTGCTGATGATTGCACATTGCATTCCACCTTTCAGCTTGAGGAACGTTATCCTGCACAAACATGAACGAACAATTTCTTGAATGCTACGAACAATCCACGAACAATTTCTTAAATGCTAATTGAGTCAGCTGCACCTATGCTTATCTTCGATTATAGTAAACTTTCTAGGCAACGTCACGTATCTATATTAGGGTAATCCCAAATAGAGATATACACACACACACACACACACACACACACACACTCTCTCTCTCTCTCTCTCTCTCTCTCTCTCTCTCTCTCTCTCTCTCTCTCTCTCTCTCTCTCTCCAAAAATCACGTCACAGTTATTGCTTCCTCTTCTTCTGAAAAACTGAGTTTCTCTTTCGCTCTCGGCATTATTTTTCTTCAAAGTAACTATTCAATCTGTGCAAATCTGAAATGTGCTCTACCATGGAATATTTCTCCCACAGAACCTGTTGCAGTCGTCTAGACACCATTCAAAAGAGGACAGTCAGGTTTATTATTAATCCATCTGTTTGTCTAATAGACATGCTGTTTCAAATGCATGCCTTTTCTCTAGATACTTCCATGGGCATTGTTCTTCTGAATTGGTTTCTGTAAAGATTGTCAACTTGAATCTTACAGAACCAGCTTTTCTTCTTCCCTATTTATCGCTTTGGCTTCTGTTTTCTGGAACAACCTTCCTTCACATGTATTTCCTGAAAATTACAATCTACAGAAATTTAAGTATAATGTCAAGAAGCATCTTTTTTCTTTTTGACTTTCAACCCACGCACATTACTAAGTGTTATAGGTAATAACTTATAACTTTATTTTCTAGTTTATTATTTATTACTTATATTATAGTTTATTTATAGTCGTGAAACTTAGGGATCCACAAAACTGTGCTCAGTTCAATCCCGGTAGTGCTTAAATGAACTCTGAGTTTAAGCACATTATGGATTATTTAAGGATTTTTGGGGGTTACTCTGAGGAACCAAAATCGTAATTTATACTAGTCAAATATAATCCGAAGTAAAGTAAAAATTCTTGAATTTTTGAGAAATTCAGGAGTGAAAAGTATTTTCCTCGTAATTTTATGGCGGATTACGGGATACACTAGGAGTTGGAGAAATTTTCTAGAATTTTTTTATAAAGTTTTTTGAAGGCAAGAAGAGATGAACATTCCTGTATGATACTGTGAACTGTATTTGTAATAAATACTGTATATATGGTAGTGTAAATATAAGGCGGGATTGCCCGAATTTGGCAGGTTCCACAATAATAATAAATAAATATATAAATAATGTAGTAGTGAATTATTGATTTGTGGATGTACGACTACTAATAATGATTTAACCCCTTGAGAAGTGTAAAATACTTTTCCACAAATACGAAGTTTTGAGTATTATAACAATCAGATTCACTGTGGTAAAATAATACTAAAAATAATAATTTTCATTTCAGAAAAATTGTTCTTTCTGTTTCTTCCACACTTTCAACCCTCTTTGTGGGCCCTATGAATACGGGCTCCTTTGTTACTGCTTTGGTTGCACTGGTCTGTCCTGTCCTAGTTCTAATACCGACTGGCATTCTGTTATTTACAAAGAAACTGAAATGTTCTACTAATAAGTATTTGGACACAAAGATGGCTCAAGGTTCGCTATACTTATACGTATGATTAGGTGCAAGCTGCAGGGCGAAGCATACTAATATTTGGACACAAAGATGGCTCAAGGTTCGCTATACTTATACGTATGATTAGGTGCAAGCTGCAGGGCGAAGCATACTAATAAAAAAAAAAAACACAGTACACTCAAGTCACGCTGAGGTGAAATATGGTGGTATACATTGCTTCAGAAAAAAAATTATATATAATGTAATGACATTATATATGACAATAGTAATTATTAATGACAATAGTAATTATTAATGACAATAGTATATAATGACAACTTTGTCCTTTAATAATTAAACCCTCTGAAAAATTAAAAACCTTTAAATTTCTTTAAATTTCTTGGGTACGTTGGTACCCAAGAGGTACCAACGTACCCAAGAAATCTAAACTGAAAAAAAAAAAACAGCACTAGAGATGATTTATCTGGTCACCAAAAATTATGAACGCTCGGACTACGACTATCGTGCACGCGAATAGAACTTAATAGAACTCATTTTACATTTTCAAGTTGAAAATGTAAAATGAGCTCTATTAAGTCCACAAGATAAACTGTGTAATGTATACACAAATTAATAATCTTCCAATATTTATTTTTCCTTTATCAATTAAAAGAGGATAAAAGTTAGCTATGTCTTTGTTGAACAAGAAACTAATTACGAAGTGCGCTCCTTTAATTTTCACGCTATTTTAAGAGGGCTGATATGATTGGTTAGGCCATCATCTTCGTCACATTTCTTCAACCAATAAAATTCTTTCAGTGGAATATTGCTGTCGATAGTTTAGTGTCCGTACTAGGAAGTCCACTGTGTTGTACCCATGTCGAAAGTTGGGAAAATTCTTCAAAAAAAAAAAAAAACAGTGATAAAAAAACTAACAGCTGACATTTCAATCTCATAGTTGTCCACTTACAAATAAAATCATATATATACATACGGATGTATATTCACGGTTTTATTCTCTCTCTCTCTCTCTCTCTTTGGTAACCGTAAGAGTATATTTTCTGAGCCAAGTTTTAAATAAGATTCTGGCTTTCAGTCTTTGAAAGGATACCCAACGACTCAATACGGATGTATGGGTGGAATTTTGGACACTGATGGAACATGGCTCCACATAAACGTAGTAGCGATATCATGTAATCTTCGCATTCTTTAGTTGAAATGAAATTCATTAAGCATCGTTCTAAATTTCTCGGGAGTTCACCCATAAATTTTATCTCCTGATAATGTAGTATTTTTTTTCTCTCTCTCGCTTTCTTGAAGGTTCGCGATATTTTAATCCTGTTTAACAGATTAACAGTTATTAGAACAAAATATGAGTCGCTTTAATGAAATTCACTCTGTGCGATACATAAAAGACTTCTCAATTTCGAAGAGATGTCAATCTTTAGCGCAAAAGGCAATTTGAATATCGCATTCGAGGAGAAATTTGAAAAGATATCCTGAAAACAATTCATGTAATTGAACATTCCCGTAATTTAATCTGTCCGTAGCCCATCAGTTAACTACTGGAACCTCTCATAGAAAACTTCTGATGTGACAGCTCCTGTTGTAACGAGTAACAACAACCGGCCGCTCGGGAGAGATACGAAGAGGCGAATGAGTTCAGTAAATTGTATTAGAAAGATATAGTGCAAGAAACAGGGCGCAATAAGTGTCCTAGAGTGCATTAAATTACATTCAAACTGGTATTCCCAAATTCTAGTATATCTGAAGCAAGAAAGTAAATTAGCTTGGTAGCTCTACGTTCGTAATAATGAAAAATCGTTTATTAAATAAGATAGTATTAAACAAAACAAATAAAAGCAGCTCAGATTTTATAAAGAACTTGCTTTTCATTTCCTGAGTAAGCGCTCCGAGTGAACAAATGTTTTAATATAATGTGTTCGCAGGTGTGTTTTATAAAGAAAAGTGCTTTAGGTACTTTTGTTAAGAAAATTTTCTTAAGCTGTGCCAGATCATTTAAACGGATGCATTATATCGGTTGCCTCGTAGGTAGTGCAATGGACAGCATCGTGGCCAATGACACAGAAGAAAATAGTGTCTTCTGCTCCACGAAACACTCACAGGTACTCCTTCGGGAACAAGTAATTTCTTACCTTTATCTACTATATTTCATTACAGTTGCATGACATTTTAAAAAATGTGTATTTCCTAGAATGTTTATGCTCCCGTGTACCAAGCTCTTGGTGTATCGGCGATACCTCTGTGCTTCAGCTCTGATTCTTTAGATATTACATTCTAGTTTTTTTTAAGTTTCTGTCGTTTTTTTTTTTTTTAAGAAAACCGCAAGCACGAGAGGTACTTAAGCACCGTGCATGGTTGGAAGTTGAGAAGATGAAAGAAGATACTTGTTGCCATTAGACTTCACGTTCTGTAGGTTGGGATTTTCAGGAAATATGTATTAATGGAGAAGAAAGCAGAAGTTGAAGAAATACACGAGAAAGAAGAAATGTTCGTTCTGTGAGTTTAAAGTTGGACAGTAAAACGATGTTGACTGATTTCAGCACGTCTCCAGACTGGTGCTTTGGAAGAAAGAGTGAGAACTATAGAAGCCAATTCAGAAGAACAGTGCCCGTAAGAGTATCTATAGAAAAGGCACGCAGCAAAAACAGAATGTCTGTGAGACAGAGAGCGAAGGAACTTTGTTAGAGATGGGTCATAAATTAACCTAAATGCCCTCCTTTGAATGTAATCTAGAAGCCTGAGAGAGATTTTAGGTACACCGCCCCAGATGTGGGAACAATATTCCAAGGTAGGGCGGATTTGCGATTTGTACGAAGTGTGCAGCTGTTTGGAAAAATAAGAAACGCCTAGAGCGAAAGAGAAAATCCAATTCTTTAGATGCAGCGGGAAGCCATATTTGAGATGTGCTTATGCCAAAAAGATTACAAGTTAGGGTGGTCATTCCTAAGACAGATATATGATATTGTCTAAAAGTCTGAGTGATATCGAAGATAAGCATAGGAATAGAAGAAACCGTTTTGCGAGATATAAGACAGGACTGAGTTTTAGAATGGTTGAAATCAACTAAGTTATCTTTGCCACGCTGAAGAATTATCCGGAGATCAGCATTTAGGGAATTGGTAGTGGTTAACCGAGAAGTTAAAGCTGTTTGTGCAGGGTTGTTGGATTTTAGGAGCATCGGCGACTAAGGCCATGTTGCTCGGTTTGTATTGTCTGTAAATTGCGTGTGTTCTGAGGTCGATTTTCTGTTTTGATGGAAGAAAAACCCGAGTTTCCTTTAGAAAAAACCATGTCACCCTCTTCTGAGACAGACTAACTCAGCCACGTTGTGGTTTGTGCAGGGAAAGATTTCCAAAACTTGAAGATGGAATGCAATGGGCTGTCATCAGCAAAAATATGGAAGGATTTCTAATCAATGTGAGAAAGTCATTAATATACAAGAGAAAACGAGTGTGAGAAAGAACTGAACCTTGGGGAACTCCTGCAGTAGCAGAAAAATTAGAAGGCAAAGTGAGTGGTCAGAGAGAAAACCCAATAACAAAACACAGTTGGCAAACCATATGATGGAAGATTATTTAGGAGACCTTTATTTCAAAAGAGTTCAAAAGCTTTTGAAATGTTAAGAGCAACTGCTTGAGTTTCGCCAAACTTTTCCATTGAATTTGTCCATACATGGGTGACATAAGCCAGTATGTCACCAGTGGATCGATACTTACGGAATCTATACTGGCAATCATTGATCAGATTTAAGGTTTCTAGATATTTTAGGAGTTGGCGTTAGTAGATTTCTCCATTACTTTGGAAAGAGTAGAAGTAAGTGCATTGGGACGACAACTGAAGAAGAAATTTGTCACACTTTTTAGGAATTGGCTGGATATGAACAAAGTTTCAAGCAGAAAACAGAAAACACTGTGGAATAAGAAAGTGTAAGAAGGCGAGAGAGTAGAGGAGCGTGTTCAAGAATACAGGTGTGGAGAAATACCATCAGGACCTGGTACTTTCTTGGTATCATGACTGTTCAAAATTCTTCTGACACCCCTTTGACGGAAGACCACAGGAGACACTGAATGGAGTATACTAGGAATGGCAGGAGATAATTTATCAAAATCAATATACGAGTTATAAGAAAAGTAAGATGCTAGTAGGTCAGCTTCTTCTTTAGCTGAGCTGGCAATAGAACCATCTGGTTTTGACAGAGGTGGGAGCAGAGATGGGCAAGAGTTGCGGCTAATAGCTTTGGCAAGAGACCAGAATGCCCGACTAACATTTGAACAAGAAGCAAGTTTTCTACTCTTGCCTGTTCACAATCTAATTTGGACTGATTAATAACTACTTTACAATTGTTGCGAGATTTTGTATAGGCAGAAAATAAACCTGGTGATTTGGATGCAAGCCAATTAAGATGTGCAATTTTTTTTATCTTGAACAGCCTTAGCACATTTATTGAAAACCCAAAGTTTAGATTTTAAGGTGGAATAAAGGATTTCATCGCTAGAAGAATAGCTTCACTGACACGATCTTAGGAAACGTTCACATCAGAAGATTTGAGACAGTAATGCGACCTTGAAAAATAAGAAAAGAAATCTCGCAGATCCCATTTTGCATTCTTGTAATGCACAACAAAACGAGGATGAGAATAGCCACTAAACAAAGGCTCCACTGGAGAAGAGACCATCACCAAGTTGTGATCTGAGATGACTCGACCCTGTACTTAGAAGGCTTGTTTGTGAGAAAAAATATCGAGTTTGGCTGTGTAGTTATGATTGTCTGGTAGGCAAAAGAACAATCTGTGCGAGATCATTAGTAATTGGAAGAGCCCCGGCACTTGACCAGCTGGGTCTGTGTTACTAAATACGAAAAGTAGCTGTAGTTGTGAACATGAAAATCACCAAGGAAAATTACTTCACTGTTAGGAAAGTTGGACTGGATAGAGTGAAGTCTCAAAGAGAAGACGTCAAAAATTTCATGTGATTAGTGGAGTTGGAAGAACGATGGAGGCAAGAGATGAATTTGACAAAGAGATTTTAAGTCATAGTAGATCGAAAAGGGAGATTCCAAACTTACCACATTTGAAGCGAAAGGTATCACGAATAATTAGGACAACTGACATGATCAGTGTTGAGTCAACCGCTAATTGAGATTTTGTCAATCTGTAAGTGGAAATGGACATCATTGAGATTGGAACTGAGACCACGTATATTTGTAAAATGAATGAGGAAGTGTTTGAGAGGTTTAGATGTTTTCGCAGATAAGTTCTATTAGTTTCACTATTCATAATATATTCAGTATTAAGAAAGGGTATGGACGATATGTTGTATGAAGTAATGAAGTGTGTTTGGATATGGCGAACACTTGGCAAGAATATACCCAGCTCTTTGACATAACGTGGCATCGATAATGTTCCCATATACATACTCAGACTACCGTCCAGTGTAGAGGAAGCGAGTTCTACACTAGTTGTTCTGGAAGCCTCCTAGTGAGTTACCTATAGGTTCCATCTTGGTGACTATCTGGCGGGTGGCCTGTGAACACCGTTTTAGAGCTGTACCGTGGAAGTGTAAGGAAGATTAGACATCTCATTTTGTCAAACATAACGTCTAATGTCATCAGTCGTACTGCGCGATTGAAGAGATGGGGGGGGGGGTTTCGGAGCTTTGCTCTGGAGACTAAACATGGGTTCCACTACTTCAAGCCTCCGATAAGCAAAGTGGTGGTTGATGCCGGAATAAAGGGTCTTCGCTTGAAGAGAGAAGCAGCAAATGTTTTTCACATTTGCTACTTCTTTCTTCAAGCGAAGACGCCTTATCCTGGCATCAACTTCTCCACAAAACATCCAACAACCAGCTCCCAGTCACCTATAATGTTTCAGCCTGCTTCTCAAAAGTTATTACTCTATGTGTTCTCATTCTCTTCTCTTTGCTCACCTGGATACACCCTTCTCATCCAGGTGGGATTTAAGTGCATACCTTGACACAATGCAAACTCGGGCCGTATCTCCCGAGTAGGATCTGCTGACGACGAACTCTCCGTCGTGGGATTTATATGTAATCATGCTAACCCCTTCTGGGGTCAGGACTGATACCTCCCATGTGGGCATCATATTGCCCTCCCATGAGAGCATCTGTCTCTCATGACTTTCCCCCACTCCTGCCTGTTTTCATCTCTAGCAGGCCCCTTTGCCGTGGCCTGCTCTTATTTAACTTCATTCTGACCCACCTTTCTTCACTCTTTCCCTACTCATTCCTTCCAAACTTTTTATTTATTTATTTTTTATTTTTTTTTAGTCGCTGTCTGGAAGCTCAGGCGACCCTGGTAGAGGCCAGCCAGAGTATAATGGGCAGCCTGGCTCACCTCCCAGCGGTGGTGGCGGGCAACGTAGGATCCCGCTAGGGGTCCTGCGGCCAAGTAGCCACGAAGATAACATTACTCTGATCCCGTTCAACACAGTGCTTTGAGAATTGAAATTGGTGCATTCAGAGCGTCGCCAGCACATAGTCTCTACATTGATGCTCACGAGCCTCCACTAACTTTACGCAGGAAAACACTGATACTGAAATATGCTGTAAAGATACAAATTGTGCCTCTCAACCCGCTCAGTCATACCTTTTCAATCCTTCATTACAAAACTTATACAGAAAAAAACCTAGCATAGTAAAACCAGCTAGTTTTCGCCTTCTTGAACTGACGCAGGTTTGGAATGTTTCCATTCATTCAGTACAACAGGTTGCAACTTATACTCAACCACCATGGGCTCCTCCTACTCTTTCGACCTGTGACACTTACCTCTGTCAATGGAGAAAGAATATTTTGCAACCATCAAATGTCAAACAACTTCATACAGTTCACACTCAAAGGTATATTGAATTTTCCCCAATTTATACAGATGGCTCTAAATCAAATTCAAATGTTGGAGCAGCTGCAGTGTTCTCAAATACCGTTATTTCAGCAACCCTTCCATCCGAATTCAGTATCTTCTCAGCTGAATTATATGCAATCAAACTATCTTTAGAAAATCTCTATTCTGACTGTTCCTTAAAATCTTTTATTTACACTGATTCCCTCAGCTCCATCATGGCGTTGTGTAATTTCATAGATAAAGTTCACCCTGTTCTAGATGAAATCAGAAGCTTATTACTACAAATTAAAGAACGCCACCAAATGGTCACTTTTTGTTGGATTCCAGCCCATTCCGATGTTTTAGGCAATAAAAAATGAACTGGCCGATAAAGCTGCAAAAAAATCCAACTACCTTAGATTTAACCAATATCCCGGTTCCAGCATCAGATTATGCACTAACCGTTCATGGCGCTTTCCTATCAGAATGGACAGCACTCTGGCACTCTCAGACGAATAATGAACTCTTTCAGTTTAAACAAGATCCGAAATTTTGGCGCTCCAGTGTCCGTACATCAAGACTAGGAGAAGTAGTCCTTTAAAGGGCAAGAATAGATCATACCTATCTGACCCACCTTCATTTACTCACAGGAGATGATCCACCACAGTGCCCACATTATTCTAACAATTTGACTATTAAACATATTCTCACTGACTGCCCTTACTATTAACAAGCCACAACTTCAACCTTGCTGTCACTGGTTAATCTTCGTAAATCAATAACCCTTGAAAATACCATTGGTGATAATAAGGCAATATTACTGAATTTTTTACCTTCCTCAAGCAAACTGGGCTTTTTAATAATTTCTGATTTCACGGAAATTTCTCATCTCTTAATATAGTAAGTGAATAGGCACATTATAGTCATAACAGCTTATGTGCCATTAAACTTCCATAACAATAACATTACATTTTTTTTTTTCTGGCTTTTACTGAGGTACTGTTTGTTTGTTTGTTTTAGGGTTTTATGGCGCATTAGCATCTAAAGCTATAATGCGCCAAGTCAAAAAGATGTAGAATATAAGTTTGTATATTATTGTAAAAGAGTATACGATATAAAACGTTCATAAAGCATCAAACGATAAAAATATTCTAGATAGAATTATTTAGATTAATAAGTTATAAAAACTTAAAAATAGCTGACACGTTGCTATCGTCCGATAAAACCTGTCTGAGTGTATAAGGTTCAGACAGATGGCTAAAACATAAACGGCGGTCATTATAAAAGGACGGACATTCAATTAAAATATGACGGACTGTTAAAATGGTGTCACAATTTCTACACATAGGACGATCATCTGCCCTCAGCAGATTTGGTTGGAATATGGAGAGCCAGATGGAGTTCTTCCGAGGTGGGAGCTATAACTAGAAAGATTATTCCAGTGGCAGATTTTGCTATCTCTAAGCAAGTGTCGTCGTGGTTTTGCCCCACTATGTATACCAGTTTTCTGCTGACAGGACACGGTTCGATCCGGGATAAATTGCACTCTAGAGGATTGGAGCCAGATCCATGGTGTTCTTGTGGAGCGATAGAGACTTGGCAACACATATTATTTTCTTGTCCTTACTATAAAGTAGAAAGGCATCTTTTGAAAGAACAAATATCTAATTTTGATGAAGATAATGTGCATACATTGGTGCAAGGAGTTGACAACTTTCAGGCCTTACAGGTGTTCGCAAATACTGTGTTTTCCAGAAGATGTATAATAAGAAACTTTTCAGACATTGAACTGGCCGTATACAACCAGAATCTTCAATGATTGCATCTGGGCTTGGGAACTTCAGACCTGGAAGCCTTTGGTCGGGTCTGGGGTTCCTCGGCATGTACCACTCTAGTGGTTGTTTTTTTTTTTTTTTTTTTTTGTTCAGTTCTTGGGTTTGGGCGGCCCAAGTCTGGACAGCTGGCACTCAACAGTATTGCACTTTCTCTGTTGAGTGTTGAATTGCGCTTTGGCGCTCCAGCTTTTAATGTAGTAGCAGGTCCGGCTCCTCGTGCCGGGGACGGGCATCAGATTGTAGTTGAAAAGTCCAGCTGCTTTCTGATGGCAAAGTGACCTGACATAAACAACATACTACACTCACAAACATATCTCTCGTATATATACTTTCATTCTTTCCTATACGAAAATCTATTTATTATGCACTAGATTTAGTATATGAACTTAATGTAATTTTCTCCCTCCTTTTTCTTTTCAAAATTAGGTTTTACTCTTCTTATTTCTTAGCTATCTTTTTATTTTTCAGGTCCAATTTACAGATTTTCTGTTGTAAAACTATTTAGGTGGAGATGGGCTTTTGCCTGGGAACCACCCTGACACAGTATACACACACACACACACACACACACACACACACACACACACACACATGCCCTCAGCAGATAGCAATGTGTCAAGTGACAATGTCCCATGCGGAGCCGAGATAGAACAACTTCCTCTTTTCGGTTCCTGCGCAGACTAGACTGCCAATGTTCAATTACAGGCTTAATCTCATATAACTTGTTTGTAGCCTGTCCATGCCATGAGTGTTGCCATTGGGATAACAGTTTCTTTCGAATTACTTGCCTGTAGTCTGTATAGGGGACTAACGGGCAAGAGTTAAATAGGTTCGTTGATTTGGCTGTAGTGTCTGCCAAATCATTTTCTGAGATCCCAATGTGGCCTGGGATCCAGCAGAAACGAACATCAAATTCGGATTGTGCAAGGAAGTGCAGCTTCTGCTGTATCCGGGTCAGGACAGGATGAGGGTTGAACCTCATCGATGATAAAGCCTGCAATGAACTCGGAGAATCGGTATATATAATATATTTTTTGTGGTGGATGGTTTGTATATGATCTAAGGCTAGCTCAACCGCGTGCAGCTCTGCAGTGAACACACTGCATTCGTGGGAGATCTGCTCAGATACCGTGGTGTCTGGGAAAACAGCTGCAGATCCGACAGACATTTCTGACCTCGAGCCATCTGTGTAGACGGGCAAGAAGTCAGCATGTTCCGAGCGCTGTGCTAAAAAGAGCTGCAGGTAGACGGTGGATGGAGTACTGTCCTTTCTCCAATTTTTAAGGGAGAAATTGCAGTTTGGGACACGAGCATGCCATGGTGGAGAAGGTTGCCCTGGTGATGGGGCAACATTGTCTAATGTGATATTCAAATAATTGAGTAGCCTTTGAATACGAATACCGAATGGCTGATTGGCAGTCTGGCGAATGTTGTACAGATTTTCCCAACGTGGCTCGAAAACGGGTGTCCACGTGGGATGGTCTGGCAGGGATTTCAGTTTCGAAGCAAACTGTAGAGACAATTGTTTCCTGCGAAGCGATAACGAGGGCTCATTCGCTTCGACATATAGGCTATGGACAGGAGAAGTTCGAAGTGCTCCAGTGGCAATACGGATCGCCTGATGGTGGATGGGATCCAACCATCGGAGTACGCTGTCTAGAGGATGCATATACCTGGCACCCTTAGTCTAACTTACATCGTACGAGTGTACGATAGAGGTGCAAAAAGGACTGAGGTACTGTACTCCTCCACAAAGTACCATAACGCAAATGTGGGAACCATCGGAGATGCCTTCCACAAAGCACTATGCCATTATTGGGATTGATTAGCCCTCTACTTACCAGCATTTCGTGGACACAGAGATGCAGCAATCCTCCGTGTGGTGTGAACGTCACCATCGTGAAGGTGCAAGCAGAGCGTGTGGTTGTCACAGAACGACCAGAATTTCCGAAATTCGGTCCATCCACTTGACTTGAGTATCATCTGAATATCAGTTACATCAACGTTTTAGACCGCCAGGTAGAAAGCTCAGCTTGACCTGAGAGAATGTGACAGCCTCAAGGACCTAAAGATTATTAAAACTCCTTATTTAAAATCAACTCTTCGTCACGAAGTACTTAAAGAGAGCAAGGACGGAAAGCTACTTTCTCTATTTTTTCATAATTTAATACTAATTCCTACTAACCTTCACTTGGTCACAGCGGCACTACTCCTGCCTGACCGTAGCAGGGCTGTTAACTTAGGTAAAAGAGATCACTTAGAGTAAAAAGGATTTTTTTTTCAATCGATCAGGCTGTTGTTCTCAGAATAGAGCCCAATGGCTCTGAAACATAAGCGGATTACTATATCTCAGGCTAAGACACATGGGTAGATGAAATCACTTTCGGAGTGACCCTAATAAATAATTTTTATATATATTCATGAGAAAGGAGAGCACTGGGGCTCGGGTTTGAGTGCAGAAACTCACTTTTAACTTGAACGACTTAGCCTAGTTATCAACAGCGAGAGCACATAGGTACACTAGCTTTAAGTGACCATTGTTCAAACTCGCGTGACTACAAAATACGGGAATGTTTTGTATCTCTTTGTTTTGTGAAGTCCTCTGACCTTATATGATCATCTCGGAGTATAACTTGGCTGAGTTAGTCGGTCTCAGGGTAGCATGGATTTTTCTTCCAGGAACTCTGGTTTTTTGTACAGCAAACAGAAAATTGACCTTGGAACACACGCAGTTTACAGACAGTATATACGGAGCAATATGGCCTTAGTTTCCAATGCTCTTAAAACCCTATTACAAAAACAACTGGAGTATAAAGCGAAATAGAGTGGTGTTTCAGTAGCAGCACCATCAATTCGTACCATGTGATATAAAACTCACTTTTAACAGATGGTATGCGTAGGGATCGTGTATATGCGCAATCCACTGCAAGAATGGGCAAGACGAAAGATTTAAGAGACTTTGAATGTGACATGGTTGTGTTCGCCATACCTACGTCTGTAAAATTGGTTTCTCCAATAACTAAATACTGTAATATCCTTGTGGTCGGAAACAGCTCATTAGTGCGTGAGGCTGACATGACTTGTGCAGAGTAACAGAAAGGCTACAGTCAGTCAAATTGCAAACCAGTAGAACAGTAGTAGCTGAAGAGGCATTTAAGAACTTGTCGTCCATTGTCACGGATGGGGAAATCGCAGAGCAGACCTCGTTCAGAAAATACATGCTTCCTATGATGCAGCGAACTAAAGGCTGGATTCATGTATATACAGATGGATCTAAATCAGACACTTCGACTAGAGTTACTATTTTTCCATCTTATACAATCTTTGTAGTCTTTCCTTTGAGGCGCACATATTCACAGCTATATACCATTAAATCATCGATACACCAGAGGTTGCCATGCTTTTACTGAGGGAAGTTTAGCCCCATGGGTACACTTATGATACACTCTACAAGAAAAAAGTTCTGTAGAGGGAGTCAAATTTGAGGAGCGGAAGTCATTCAATTGGATCATTGGACCAATCCAGCAATTTTCAAAATAATTGTCTAACCACTAACGACCGTTCCTATCAAAAACACCATAAAATATATAGTCCGCCACACTAAAATAACATTACAGAATTATTTAAACAGATTTTACAATGTGGAAATGTATGTTAGAAATCTTTATTGCAATAATAATACAAATGGATTGCAATGCTGCCCTTCACGGCCACAAGGTTAACAGTAATAGTACAATATGTAAGAAAAAAAAATAAATTAAACATAAGAAAATACATATGTGAACGAATAAAAGTAAATACTGCTCAACACTCAAAAGTGTAATACAATTATATACACTGTGCTGCCACTTTACCTACCTAGAAGCGTGTTCGGCCTCCTTTAGCCTTCAAAACAGCCTGAATTCGTCTAGGCATGGATTGAACAAGATGCTGAAAACGTTGTGCAGGAATTGAGTACCATACAGACATGAGTGTGTCACGCAGTTTCTTGAGATTCGACGGAGGTGTAGGGCCTGCAGCGAACAGCCCTTTCCAGCTCATCCCAAAGATGTTCAATAGGATTGAGATCCGCGGACTGAGCGGGCCACTGCAGAAAAGAAAAGTCATTGTCATGTTCCTGGAACCATTCCATAGCGATTCGGGCATTGTGCACCGGGCGCATTATCCTGCTGGAAGTAACCATCTGACTGCGGATAAACTGTGAACATGAACGGATGCACTTGGTCAGAAACGATGTTTAGGTATGATGTGGCATTCAGACATGAATCTGTGAGTATCAATGGACCGAATGTGTGCCAAGAAAACATTCCCCACACCATAACACTGCCCCCACCACCATGCACAGTAGTCGTCAGACATGACGGGTCCATGTCTGACGACCTTCCATCAACATGATGCAGACCAAGCAACTGTTTTCCCCAATCCTCGATAGTCCAGTGCTGGTGTTTTTGTGCCCGCAGGAGGCGTGCTCTCTTGTTCTTCATTGATAACAAAGGTACGCGATGTGGTCGTCGGCTGTTGTGGCCCATTCGCGACAAAGTGCGACTACTGGTCCGTTGCGATATTTTGTTCTGCGCACCAGAGTTGTATTTTGACCCGTCTGTTTGCTTGCACAATTCTAGCCATCCTTCTCTGACCTCTCTCATCAACAACGATTTTCTTCCTCAGGAGTGCCGTTGAGAGGATGTTTTCTGTTCGTTGCACCATTCTTGATACACCCTTGAAACTGTGGTGCGTGAAGGGTTCAGGAGAACTGCCGTTTAAGACATGCTTTGTCCAGCACGTCTTGCACCTACTACCATGCCACTTTCGAAGTCCGTTAGATCACTCCTTTTCCCCATTCTTGCTACGGTTT
Source organism: Mastigoproctus giganteus (assembly GCF_048544385.1). Lineage (NCBI taxonomy): Eukaryota > Metazoa > Arthropoda > Arachnida > Uropygi > Thelyphonidae > Mastigoproctus > Mastigoproctus giganteus. The sequence continues at coordinate 141,725,325 of NC_143576.1, forward strand.
GTGCGCTTAACTGATACTTGAAAGGTTGTTCTGCTGCATTTATATCCACAACTGTGGTCATGTGACTTGCAACGTTGTGGGACAAACCATTTGTGTGCACAGCAGGGGTGTACCTAATAAAGTGGCAGCACAGTGTACATCACAATGTACAAAGAATATATAAGTGGAAAACTGAAAAGATAATAAGCTATCTTCATGTCATATTGCTGGCTTGCGGCATTAAGGCGAGCTGCGAGGAGAAGGATCAGGGAAGTACAATTTAAGAATGTATTCCCAGTCACAAGAAAACTTAAAGTCAGCATCTAAAGATTGTGCACATGAAAGTAACTGAAATGGCAGAAACCTATCGGATAGGTGGAGACGGCTGAGATGTGGGCACAGAGTTGGAGTCGCTCTGAGAGACCCTCCAAGAGCACAGGTCCCAGAATGATGGTGCCGATATCTTGCCAGTGATCATTTTTACAGTTGTAGTAAGGCGCTTCACCGTATTCAGCGTGGGAAGCCTGTGATTTTTACCAAACTGGCCATATCAGTTGTCCTTAACTGTGGAGGAAGTTTGTTTATGACCCATTTTAAGAGCCAAAACTCGTTAGAAAAGAGTGGTTGAATGTGCTAAGGGCAGCAGATGCCCGTTTCTGTGCAGCATATAGAAGCGGAGAGTATACTATGGTTTTTATATATCTTCTAGTAGTCGTTACTTTATTATTATAATGCAAATGCTGTTTGACCATCCATCTGAGTCGAGCTGCCTTGGTGAGCCGCTTTTCCACTTGGTTACCAAAGCAGAGCTTAGGATCAAAAACAACTCCTCCGAGATCATGTATGTATGTATGTTTAAAAACACTATGTAATTTTCCTGTATGTTTATATAGGAAAATTACATAGTGTTGGCTGAATATAGGAAGGCGTTTTCTTTAATGAGAATATCATAAATTCAGACGTTTCTGGATTTATTTTTAGTCCGAACTGGTTGAGATAGATTGCAAGTTCCAGGAGTATATTGTTAATTGATGCTATTATCATACGATCATCATGTGGAGAAATTAGTGTGAGGAGTTTCATTTTGTTATCAGCATAACATGGAGTATCATGTCTGGACTCAACAAGCGGAGAGATAAGCGCTGTAAACAAGATGTATTGTATATATTATAATCCACTTGTAGTGGTCGTTATTTTATATTTATTTGTCCAAAGGCATTTCAATAGAACCGGAAATACCTTTGGAAAAATAGATCCAACCATAACTGAATGAGATTGAAAAGTCATAAGTCTAAAATGAAAAGTGCCATTCTGTCTGTATTAATGGCCACCCATTCGCTCTCTTGAAAGAAAAGTGCACTATAGCAATGAGTACTGCCGTTACGATTGTAACTATTTTCCAGGTAAAAAATTCGTCTTTTTGCATTATTACTGCTATAAATAAAAATGCCATTTTTTTTTTACTTGCGTCACATTTCTTCAGATGGTGTAAAAAAGTGAATTACGTCCGTTGCTTCAAGTTTTTCAAAACAAAAATAAAATAAACTAGTAATAATTACTTATTTTCCTTGATTTTGACTAGTAAAAATAACCAGATCGAGTCAAGAAGAAAAATAATTCTTCATACGTACTCATAAATAAGACCTTTTGAATTTCAGTATCAACCGTTATACTTCTCAGAATAAACTAACTGGTTTTCCAGAAACGTTAAAATTAAGTAGAATTAAGCTGTTGTTATTACTCAATAAAAAAAAGACAGTAATTCAGAGTAATAAGAAATGTTTCTTATTATGGTATATGGCTACTGAATAGATAAAACTGGGCCTTCCGATTTAGGGGCCACATTTAATTATTGCCAACGTTCAAGAAGTTAGAGGCATTAGAGTTGTTAAATTGGTTTCATTTTAAATTTCCCCTTGACTATTGATAAAAAAATTAAAAGCCAATCGATAATGATCGAATACTAATTGAAATCAGCATCTAATAGATAATCCAAACACGCTAGAATTAATTCACATTTCTGTAAGAATGAATACTCCGATGAGGATATTATGCAGATTGCGCTATCTATTCGTAGATAATATGTATAATAGAAGGCTCTATTATACATATATTATCTATGTTTTGTACGATAGGGGTCAACAAGGTACAACACTGTTATGCTTTGTGCTAAGTTATTGCAAGACGCCTACGAATCACATAAACATCTTCCTACGCACAGCGGTGATTGCACAACACGAGCCATTCAGACAATCAATAATGTAGCAGCATGCACTTGTTTCTAATTCGTCTAATATCACGAGATACATTTGAATGAAATCCTAAAACTATAACAGTTAACGCAGAGAATTATTTAAAATTAAATAATATCTAATGTATACTAACATTTTAGACTCTTGTCACTTTTCTTGAGATGAAAATTATCTGAGCTAAATTTCAAAACTAGCGATGAAATTTAGTAAAAACTAAATATTTTTAGTAAAAACTTACTAAAAATATTTAGTACGTTTAAAATTACTGCGTCTTTGTGGATTCGTTTATTGTGTGTATAAATATACTACTGGTATACAGCGCTTCTCCACAGATGGATACAGTAAAGCTGTATCCAGCAAAAGATGAGGTGAAAATTGAGTTTCAAATGCAAAATAGACTACTAGAAATATTGCAGTTGATTAAACCACATTTAATAAAATGGAAAACATCTTGGTATACTGTTTATTTCTCTGGGCCGCTACTACTCAAAATATGCATTGTATTCCCTATTGGCAAATGCATTCATCAGATACAGAATTTATGCCTTCTTGTTTCCGCTTAATTTTCTATTCAAATTCAAATATGTATATATATATATATATTGTTAAATTTGGCTAGTGGAAAAATATTTGTCCTATCAATACCTATGCTTTGTCATATTAATCAGGGACCTTTCATTAACTACACCGACTCATTTCATGAAATGCTCTCTCAGTAACAGCATAACATGTTCGTGATATGCAGTATAAAGCGGGCTGACTGATATGTATGAGTGCTATATGTGTAAAATTCAATACGAAAATAGGCAAGACAAAAGATCTAAGTGATCTTAGATCTTAGATCTTTAAGGCAAGACAAAAGATCTTTAAATGCATCTCCAGACGCGACAGTATGAGCATCAGACACACGTGACACAGAAGCCTATGATAGATACAAGTTCATCTGTACAAAGGAGGTTAGGCAGGCGAAGGCAGATTACGAGAAATCTTTGGCAAGAGATGCAAAGAAACACAGCAAAGAGTTCTTTACTTATGTAAACTCTAGAAGGAAGGGGATGAATCATATTGGTCCACTTGATATCGATGGTTCAACTGTTGATGATCCTGCTCGGGTAGCTAACAAACTAAATGAAGATTTTCCATCGACATTCACACATGAGGAGTTATTCAGCGAGGGGAATGCCATAGGTGTATTCAACTCTGGCAGTAAGCTTGATAATCTTGTAATAACTGAGAGTAAGGTAGAGGAGAAATTGTGGAAGATAAACACAAGGAAGGCACCTGGGGTGGATGGGATCTATCCAGTTATATTAATGGAGGCAGCAAAGGAAGTAAGCAAACCCTTAGACATAATTATGAGAGTTTCCTTGGACTCGGGTAGTACCCATGGACTGGAGATGTGCAAATGTGACCCAATTCACAAAGGAGGATCAAAGGCTGACACAAGTAATTATAGACCTATTAGTTTAACTTCTGTTCCCGGAAAATTAATGGAGGCACTGGTTAAAGAAGCACTGCAGGTTCGTCTAGACAAGACTTCAGTTATAGCTCAGACACAGCAGGGTTTTGTTAAGGCGAAGTCGTGCCCGACCAATTTGATTGGATACTATGATGCAGTCACAAAAGAACTGGATGCAGGGAATAACTTTGATATTATATACTTGGATCTTAGAAAGGCTTTTGATATTGTTGCACATGGAAGACTGCTGCACAAATTGGAGCAGTGTGGCATTGGAGGCAAATTGCTGCTATGGATAAAGGGGTGGTTGAGAGGGAGAAGACAGAGACTGGTAATCAATGGACACTGCTCATCGTGGACTAATGTTATTAGTGGAGTCCCTCGGGATTCAGTATTGGGTCCATTATTGTTTTCTGTATTTATAAATGATATTGATGATGGTATATCAAGCTTAATGTCCAAGTTTGCAGACGATACGAAGGTTGGCAGGGTTGTCAAGGACACTACTGACACTATGCTACTGCAACAGGATCTGGAAAGGTTGAGCAGATGGGCTGAGAGGTGGCAAATGAAGTTTAAAATTGACAAATGTAAAGTACTACATATGGGAAACAGCAACCCCAGAGCTACGTATCAACTCTGTGGTACTACACTGACAGTGGTAGAGAATGAAAGGGACCTGGTGGTGGTTGTGCAGGCAGATATGAAGTTTTCTGAACAGTGCAGACGGGCTGCAAGAGTAGCTCGTGGTGTATTGTCGATGATATATATGAATTTTTCTAGGAGGGATAAGGAGGTGATTATTCCCTTGTATAAGGCAATAGTCAGGCCACACCTAGAGTAGCCTGACTACTCTACTGTATACAGGTCTGGAGGCCTCATTTCAAGAAGGATGTAGAGATGCTGGAACGAGTACAGAGAAGGGCAACAAGATTAGTGAATGGAATAAAGGGGTGCTCTTACGAAGAAAGGCTTAAGTTTTGCAAATTACAGGAGACTAGGCACCAGCGAGGTGATCTGATAGAGGTGGTCAATGCTGATGGGATTCTTCCTCTTGCTCAGAATAATCACCTGAGAGGGCATAAATTCAAATTGAGGAAGGACAGATGTAGGATAGACGTGAGGAAATTTGCCTTTAGCCAGCGGGTGGTTGGTTGGTGGAACAGACTTCCATCCCTTGTCGTGGAAGTTGATAGCCTAAATAAGTTTAAGGCTCAGCTGGACAGGTATTTCGAACGAACAGAGGGGTGAAGTGGAAGTGGCTATTTTTTATTTATTTATTTTATTTATTTATTTTTTTTTTGGCTGAAGCTGCATAAGCTTGCTTTCTTGCATCAAATGCCTCTACTAATGCATATCGGAAACTGCAATCCTTCTGAGGTTTCACAATACATCCGAAACTGTCTCGGATAAGATTGCTCCAGTAACCAAATAATACCTACCCAACGGTGATCATATGATCGGAAACAGCTCGTGATATGAGTGCTCAGTTGAGGCTAACACTATTTGTGCAGTGTAACAGGAAGGCTACAGTCAGTCAAAGAACAGTCTAGCACAACAGTGCTAACCAGAACAGTTCAAAGCGCACAGCTCATCGAACCTTGTCACGGATGTGTTATCGCAGCCGACCACAGAACCGTGTACCACTGCTGTCAGCACAAAAAAAAAAAAAAAAAAACCAAGAAGGTACGGTTCCATTGGACTGGGTAACACCAATACTAGACATTGGAGAAGTGTAAAAACGTCTGCTCTGACGAATCCTGGTCTTGCTGTTTCACGCTAATTGGAAAACCAGGATGTGCCGAAAACAGCACGAGTCCATGGGCAGGCGTTAACTGTCAATATTACAAGCTGCTGGTGGCGGTGTAATTATGTGGGGAGTATTTTTGTGGTGCTCATTGGGATCCCTTGATACCAGTGGGGTAAATTGGATGCCACAGAGTTATCTGGAAATTGATTCTGACCAGGACGCATCCATTCGTGGCTACACTGTAGTCAGTGCGTCTGGAGAAAATAAAGATAATAATAGTCATCTGAGAATAGATTCTTCGTACAGAATAATGCTCCAAGTTACAAGGCCAGAATTATACCGAACTAGTTCCACTCTCATTGAACATAAGAGTGAATTTTGCCTACTGCCATGGCCTCCCCAGTCATCCGATCTCAGTCCAACTGAGCACCTATGAGATGATGTGGAATGAGTTTTTTGGAACAGAGAACAGTAATTTTAACAGTTCTGAAACGCAGTTAAGTCAAAGTGGATCAGCATTCCTGTGGCACGCTTTCAACATCCCGTTAAGTCCATGCCACCACGAATCCAGGTGGTTTTGGCAGCTAAAGGGGTTGGGGACTCACCTAATTAGGGAGATGTAGCTAATAAAGTGACCACAGAATATATCTTGGTTAAGGTTTTCCTACAAAGCATGTTTCTTTTTTAGATATTCTTGTCAAAATGGAAATGAGGTCAACAGTTACAAATGAAATTTCAACCTTTTTACAAGATGAAAGTTCAACAGCAAAATTCAACTTTTTTTTTTTTTTTTTTTCAGTTTATGTTAAAAGCAGAAATAGCATCTTGCTTCTAGTGTTTTGGTTTATGATTTAATTTTATTCACTATTTGTGAATGTCTGGATCAAACACTTTCTGTTCTCGTGCGTTATGGTAGGAGGCGTCAGCAACTAATTGGTAACCATTGCAACAATATGAAACCTTAAATTGCAAGATGCTTACCATTTTGCAATTGTTGGACTCTTTTGACAGGGACTCTATTGTAAGCGACTCAAATTCTGCACTTGCTATCTCTAGAGGAAGATATCCATTAAGAGCTAAACATAGAGTGAAAGGCATGCACGAGTCCAACAATGTCGCCCATAAACTACTCATTATTTATTGCACTGCGTTGGTTGCTCGTTCAGCAGCCTGTGTGCTGCTAATACAGCATAGCATTTTAAATTTGAAATTAGATTACTGACCGATTTTTATTCATTCGCTTCCAAACAAAGAATTGTAATTCGCAATTCCAGTTGTGGCGCGATGCTAAATAATTGATGTTTGACAGAAAAAAACAACATTCATTCAATTCTGTTTGAATATTAATATGATAAATTAAATAATGACTAAATAATCAATAGCTAGCAAAACAAAATAAATTCCACAGAAACCAATCCAACCCATAGTCAGTCTCAGTGCAGTGGACTTTATACGTATATTAAAAGATTCATGAGGACAATGCGTAAACCCTATAATGACAGAATAAGAAAAAAGCTCAGAGAAAAGATATCCATTACATTCTTACTTGTGATGGAAGGACACATTCCCCATCAAGAAGGTGGAGTAACACCCTGATAGGAATTTTAAATTCAAAGACATATTTCAGAGATTGGGAAGGTTACTTCTTGTATAAAACAATTAAAACGCTGTTGTTACTAGAACATCTCATTCACGAGCTTGCAAAATGTCAAAGTAACATAATAAAGTGGACGCTCGATTCTTTCGATTTCATTAACGATTATCTTGATCAAACGCTTTCCATTTGCTCCTCTATAAAGGAAATTTCAGGCCCAGTTTATAGACTTTCTTCAACTGTTCTGTACACCCATGTAAATTGACAGCCCTTCTTAAAACAAGAATTTTTTTTTTTCGCTGGGTGAAATGATATGCAGTTGATTGGAAATGCTTTATAAAGATAAAGATGTTTGTTAAACTTTGTTTTTTTACGCTCACGGACGTTTATATACTTATACTTAATAAGACGTTTACTTACTTATTTCATTTGAAATAAGTAAATAAATTTAACTTACGCAGGAAGAAGTTATTTGTTATTATCTTTGGAAAGAAAATAAAAAGTTCATCGTTTATGCTGGTCTGATGTTAGCAGTAACTATCCAGTCATAAAACATGTATTTCGCTCGTCATTGGTAGACTCTCATGACGCTACAAACATCCTGTAACTTGTCAACTATAACAACGTTCTTTTGCTTGTTTGTTTTTGAATTTTGGAGCATCGGGAACTCTGGCTATAGTGCGCTACTGCAGTTTTGTTGTTGTAATATTTTTGGCGCGTCAGCGACTTAGACCATATTGCGTACTTTGTGTCTGAGTTGCTTGTGTTCTGTGGTCGATTTACCTGTTCGCTGGACGAAAAACCTTAGTTTCCGGAATCAAAAACCATCCCCTGAGACCGACTAACTCAGCCACATTGTGAAAATGGCCCATAAAAATTCCTAGCGCCATTGACCGGATTCGAAATCAAGTATTTTCTACCTGGTGTGAAGAGGACGGTGAATATATCAAATGTACTATCTGCGAAGGCTGTGCTACTGCAGTAGTTTAGCAAAGTAAACAATTACCTTGTAGGTATTATTATCGTACAGTTCATATTTTTATTTGTTCTGCAGGTGGCGCCACTGTAGTTATCACTGCCTTCAGATTCTGAGTGCACGAATTTTGCAGTACGTCAGTCACTCAGAAGACGCCCAGAAGAAGTTGATGGAAGAAGTGCATTTAAAAATATTAGTATCAGCCTTAGATTCAACTCATGATCCTGTGAGTAAATTTTCTCTTTAGCTCAATAGGAGAAATGAAAACTGGAAAATTTAAACATCTGCTATAATGTTTCAGTTAATATTTGCATGCTACTTTTACATACACTTCCGTTTAAAAGTTTGGAATTACAACGTATGACAACAGTTTTGTTGTAATTTTTTTTTTTTAAATTAGTAATTGCAATGTAAGCTTTAATAGAAAAAAAAAACACGCTACAAAGTATTTTAAGATTTTTTTTATTAAACACTGGAATATTTATAGCAAAAAAAATTTAATTATTAATATTAGCAATTATACTGATTTTTTAATCAAAATATCCTCCACAAGATTTTATCACTGCCCTACACAGACGTGGCATTTGGGCGTATTTTTTTTATAATAGTGTCTTGACTAACATTGTTCCAAGCGATATGCCAGGTTCCCATAAGCTTTGAAGATGAGTAGCATTCACAGACTTGGTGATCTAGGTGATACCATAAAAAGCTCTATTGGCCTGACGTAGCCGAGTGGTCAGTAGCGCGAGTGCAGTAGCACACGCTCTTTGAGTGAACTGGAATTCAAGCCCTTGGCTGATAAATGCAATTAATATTTGTATTGATTGATTTATTGTAAATTACACTGACCTGGTGGTCGTGCCGGAGTATAAACAAGAACAATTTGGGAAGCCACACCATAATCTGCGAAACCTCCTCCTCCTCATTTAAGACAGTGGATGTAGACACTGGAGATTCTCTGTTTCTATTGAACTCAGCTCGGATTTCGGTATAGTAAGCCGTCAATTGCGTTTGGATATCAGTATTATGATCTTATCTTTTGCTTCAGTTGTTATGCGCGGTCGTCCTGATCGTGCTTTGCCCTTTTAACCGACTTTCTCTTTGAATTGTCGAATGGTAGTTTGCACTGCTTTAAAGGATACACCTAGATTTTTTGCCAAAACTTCTCACGAAATAATTTTCTTTATACAGAGTTATAATAATTGCACTTCTTTTTTCAACACTCAGAAAACACACAAAACCTACACGAAATACTCTTTCGATTTTTTAAGTTACAGTTGTTACTCCTCAATTTGTGTTATTGCAAAACACTCTAGAATCATCTACAACCTTCTATAATACTGAAGTAAAACTATCACTTTCTAGAATCATCTATAACGTCCAGTAATCTTCTACAGTGTTCTTCCACATTCAGGAGTCTTTTACACCTTTCTGTAATATTCTAGAAATTTTTAAAATATTATTATTATTTTTTTTATACTTGAAAGAAAATATTTTAATAAAGCTTTGGTAAACAAGTTGGTCCAATTTTAATAAAACCTAAACGTGATTCCAAACTTTTAGGCAGGAGTGTATGTACTGACATATTTTATGAGTTTATCTTCATTGACTTAAAAAGGTTACCATGTCAGTAAAATTTGTTAAACTTCTTCGTAGTCATTTACACCAAATATATGTTATTATTACTGTTAAATTAGTTTTATTAATATTTTATCTCAATCCCTGAACCGCAGTTGCATAGGGGTGGTGTACAATGACGGAAACACAGATCTAATAAAAATAGCCAAAATAGAATTATACAGGATATATTATTCACCTGACTGCTCAGTAGGATTAAAATTTGATTGTAACAGCTATTGTAAAACGATTTCATAAAGGAACTCAAAAAAACTTCTTCACTAAACTTCCACATGAGCATCTTTGGTAGCGCGTCGAATGTCAGACGGTAGCCGATTTCGTTCCAAGTGTTTTTAAGCATCTTTGGAGAAATGGCAGTCACTGCCTGTTCAATCAGGTCTTTTAACTCTGTGACGTTGCTAACTTTTTTTGCATACACCTTGTCTTTTACGTAACCTCATCCAAAGAAATCCCTAGGTGTGATATTCATGGAAGAGGAGACCTTGTAATGGAACAATCCAAAATGGGTTCCCCCTCCTCATCTCCGCGTTGTGTACTCTGTGTACCACAGTACTCTGTGAAGGTCAGAGATTTTCAAAAAGTGTAAGTTTATATTGTGTAGTGTCGTCGTGTAGTTCCTCTGACTTTTTACCCGTTGGGTCTCTAGTGGGATACCCGTTAACCACACGTTTCCCCGAATAGGCAGGTAAGCCAGTAGAGAGATCGCTAAGTACTCTGGCATGTCCTGCCACCTATTTCTCAAAGATTTCAGTGGCAAGGGCCTATTGCATGAAAAAAAAAAAAAAAAAAAAAAAACGCGCGCGCAATATGATAGGGAAGACAGCCCCAGAAGTCAAATATGAGCGAAGAAATATGCACAGTTTCTCGCCCTTCCATGAGAGAGGTAATAGCGTGTACTGATTCTAGTCAAGTGGCACCAGGGGTTCTGAAAAGGCGATAAAGTATTTGTTGTCTAACGACCCCAGGGATTTCCCCCATTTCCGCCGGAAAGGTGATAATGTGTCTCGCATACCCTGAAGAGTGATATCTCTGGTTCTCAGAAAAGTCAGAATATTTAGTAATTCAATTGCCACAGAATACGCCATTGGATTTATCCTCCTTTTCTTTTTTTTTTTTTTTTTTTTTTTTTAGAAATCTCTCTCATATCTTACCATTTGATTATCATTAAATATATGAGAAATCAGTGCTCCAAATCTGGAATTTTTGTGGGAAAATTTTTTTTTTTAAACAAAATAAAATAGTCTTCTTTTGATAAGAATCTGTTTATTATGATAAATTTAAAGCGCAACGCCGTCGTAGCCGAGTGGTCAGAAGCGACCGTGCAGAAGTACACGTGCCTTGAGTGACCGGGATTCAAGCCCGTGACTGCTAAATACGGTGCTGCTTCTTGTATACTCTTCTGACCATGTGGCCATCCCGGAGTATGAACAGAAAATTCATTCAATACATTGTTGAATTAACCAGTATGTTTTAATCATGACAACTTCATCATGCAAATTAAACACATATTCCGCTTTCTGGGAAGTATGAAAGATGTAGCCTTTCATCTTCTTTATACAAAAACGCAATTCTTGTTGCGTTTTTGTATGAAGAATGGCAGCGGTTTAACTCTAATATATATATATATATATATATATATATATATATATTATCATCAAGTTATAGAAGGGAGGATTGAATTAAATTTAGTTTTTAAAATGGAAATTTTTAATGCTACTAGCAACCAAAAAATTTCAGAAGCGGCAATGCATCAGAGTGAAACCTCTTTATTCCGGAAATTGTTGTCTGTACGGTTTAAATGCAAGAAATTAAAACATTGTTCATCCAGAAATGTAGCGACAACCATTTATGCGGCTGCATAGTTTTAACAGTCAACCAACGAAATTTTCGGGGCTTTTCTGAGTTATCCAGAATGCAAAAGAAAACAGTTAGTAATGATGAAAGACTATTTTGATGGAGCGAAAATTTCTCCCAGTGTGACTTGCCTAATGGCGTTCAAATCCCATTTGCTGTAACTTTAATAGATTATTGGTAATGGTAATTTTTCGAGACATTTGTTCCTTAGAAACTTTTGCAGGATCAATGGCGCATAAACTACGAGGGGGATATAAAAAAGTTCGTACCCTGACCTAGATAAAACATCAGTAGGAAGATACTGTTTTTAATATAAGTTGTCTACATATTCAGTAACTAACGTGTCAAATTTCATTCCCTTAGGTGATCGTACACCAGAGGTGGAGCCCGGAATCTGAGGAAGGACGCTATGGGTGACAAAGTGGAGTATCGAGCAGTGGTCAAGTTCCTGCATTTGCAGAAAGCTAAGAAAAATTGACGAAGAAATGAAAGCTGTGTATGGGCAGAATTGTCCATCCTATGACACTGTGAAAAAGTGGAAACGGGAGTTCCAGTGCTGTCGTACAAGTGTCTTTGACGAGCCAAGAGAAGAAAGGCCATCCACAGACAGTGAGACAGTTGCAAAGGTTGAGCAGCTTGTGACAAACGTGTAAGAATTCATTTCATCACAAATGCAGTGGGAATTAGTTATAGGTCTGCCCACAGCATTTTACATGACCATCTGCATATGTCTAAGGTCTCCGCATGATGGATTCGAAGATTTCTGACGCTTTTGCAGAAGCAGTATCGAATGCAATGCTCTCGCCAACTGTTGGATTTGTGTAATGCGGATGTTGAGAACTTTTTTGACTGGTTGGTGACAATTGACGATTGTTGGGTGTACCAGTATGATCCGGAGACTAAAGACATGTCAAAACAGCGGAAGAACATCTCCTCCCCATCTCCTAAAAATGCAAAGACCACTCCATCCTCAAAGAAGGTGATGTCTTTCATGTCTTGGGACAGAAAAGGGGTTATCCTGACAGATTACCTATCTTGTGGTTCCACACTTACCGGAGAATATTACAGAAATCTTTTGAAAAAGTTATGTGATGAAAGGCGAAAAAGTGTGGAATGTTAATCAAAGGTGTCCGTCTTCTGTCAGACAATGTACTTCTCACACAGCCGTTGTCCACTGCGGCTTCGAACTACTGCAGCACCTACCCTATTCTCCTAACCTACCACCGTCAGACTTCTTGTTTCGAGAAATGAAGAAACCATTGCATGGACGTTGTTTCGATTTGTCTCAGGAAATCATCAGTGAAGTGGAATCATGGCTTCAGGAAAAACTTCTATGGCAATAACTGATCCATATAGGGAAGAAATGTGTTACTGTACGTGCAGTAACACATTTCTTCCCTATAAGGATTAAAGTTCCTGTGAAATTTCACCTTTCTAGGGCTATTATTTATAGGTAAGGGTACGAACTTTTTGATACCCCATCGTATATTGGAGAATCCCTGCTAGTCAAATATCGTGCATGAAGCTTAAAAAAATAAGAAATCATTGTTTTTCACTTACGATGTCGAACTAAAACCAGGAAGTGATTCGATTATCCTACCGTTGACCAGTAGGGTAATCGCCTATGGTTGGACTGTTGTATCTGATCACTGGGCAGCTGGCTATCGGAAGCAGGTATAATCACGACGTTCGAATTGCACAAATGACAATGGTATTTTTCAAAATGCAGCTGACTTAAGTCAGTCTCAGGCAAAGGTCGTATGGTTCCCTCCCATCCCTCGGAAAACCGAGTTTTTCTTCCTGAAAAGGGCAAACCGACTGAAGGGCACGCGCAATTACAGGCATAATATACTGACATCTTAAAGCCTTAGTTGCTTTGGCAACTAAGGCTTTCAGGTGTTACACGATAGACAGAGCACAATGACTTCCCTAAATTACTAGGGAAAAATTATGCTGATACGATTGTGAGTCATTCTATTAACTAACAGAGATCCCTACAAGCGTACATAACATTTATATGAGGAGTTTCAAAAATAGGAGGAAATTCGGATTGATATGCACGAATAGGACTTTTACGTTTGTTAGTGCCGAGTTTCTTATGCGAATTTATCTGCGTGAACGGTCTGGAAAAATTTGGGATTTAACCTTTAATAGCTTAAAGTGAATTGCTGAGTGAAACCATGTAACTTTGTTTTTATTTCATCAATATTAAATCCTAAACGTAGACTGATCACTAACGTATGTACAAATTAGCATACAGATGTTCCATGTGATGTGCACAGATTCGTGTATAATCAGTCATTAGTTTGGCAATAAAAAGCAGCTCTAGTGTTATCTGGTTCTTTCCTGAATGTGTGCTGGTTTATGTCTCATTCGAAAAAAAAGTGGTCAACAATCTTGTCAGTAAGGAGATTCAAGCACACCACCATCACCTTATCAGGAGAACGGTTTTTCGACTGAGCGAATTCAATCAGGGCCTACTATTCCTAATGATCATTCTTTGTGTGTGATCATCGCCATCCAAAATGGATGGCAGTGATCGCACAGCATCAGCATTCATCGTTAAACTGCACATTCGCAGGAAGTCCACGTTACTACCCTAAAGCCAACTTTGAAGCCACCAAGATTGTCCAGTGGTTATCACTACAACATGGTCTGAACGTATTTTGTTCTGGTTTCAGCACGGCTACAATGCTGACACCTTCAATTTTATTACTTCGAAACAAACATAAAAGCTGTTAGATAAATTCAGTTTTTTCATTTGTCAATTGAGTTTTGTGTGACACTTGCATTGAAAAATATTCTGACTACTTAATGTATCCACATGTATCAAAAGTAATTGATGAGATTGCTGCTTTTGCTTCAGCTTTTAATTCATAAAATCATTTAATATAAATTATCTATCTTATAGCAACTTCTATGTCTGGTGCTCCAAATTGTGGCTACTCTGGCGATCCATCCTCGACATCACCTCACTTTAATACAGGCTGACATCCCAGATTGTCTCACTCAGCTTGTTTTGCCATCTGACGAATGGTACTATACGAACCACAGCACAAAATATGCCCGTTATGTGAAACATCACGCGGCACGAGTACTGGTATACGTAGGGCAAGAACAGAGGCTAAGAAACAAAGTTTATCTGTTTGATATGCTCGGTAAGACTTTTCTCATTATTGATATTTAGTTCCATAAAATTAAATGGTATTAAAAATCATTGACAAATCGATGTAATTAATATTATTGCTAATTTTAACTGTGACTTCTGAAGAAAACTGCTGAGCTCTCTAAGGGGAAAAAAAAAAAAAAAAAAACACTCATAACACAGATAATAATTTCTTTTTGTTTGCATTGCTATTGTCTGAATTAATCATTTCAGTTTTAAAGCTTTCCTCTCATATTCATTCTCTAGAAATGAAAAAAGCACCTACTTATTGCTTAAATTCAATCTTTGAAATATCGGGAACTCAGGAACTTTTAAGGATCAAAAAACTTCCTGAGCCTGTTCAAGTTTGTAATGAGCACAACAATTACAGTTCCTTCCTATTATTTGATGATGCTTTAAAATAACTGAAATGGTATTTAACTATGAAGTGAAAAGAAATGAGGTTCCTTAAGGTGTCTTTACTTTAGGATGGGAAGTTCGAGCATAAAATAAGTGCACTCCATGTACTGATGCTATAACAAAGAAGGTATCCATGATTTCTTAGAACATAGGTTTTCACACTGGGATGGAGTGTTTTTTTTTTTTTTTTTGGTAGTTGTTGGCGCATAGGCTTCTGTGGCCATAATGCACCTCCGAAGGTTTTTGCAGTGCAGTACAGTACAGTACAGTACTTTGATCCGAGCCCGAGGCGGGAATCGAACCCGCGACCTTTGGGTTGCCAGGCAGGCACTTTACCCACCCGGCTAGCCCGGTCGGCGGGATGGAGTGTAAACCCATTCTTAGGTGATTCACAAAACATGAAATTAAGCTATAAAATAATTTTTTTTGATCTTGTAGACCCGAGAAAGGTGGTTAGTAAGAGCATAGAGGGTTTCGGAATAATTTTCAGAATGAAAATGTTTGAGAAGTAATCGCTGTGTAGGGGCAAAACCTTGAGTTTAAATAAACATATAATAATAAATTATTATCCTCCATGGTGGGGTCCCACCCACGGGACGGGTATTGGTACCAAGTGCACAGGGTGGTTGCGCAATAATAATAGCGATGGCCCAGTGGTTACGACACTGAACTACCAGCCTGATGGACCCGGGTTCGAGTCCCGCTTTGGCGAAAGCATTACATCACGCTGGGAAACCGGTGTAATAATAATAAACAAAAAAAAAACGAGAAAATCACTTCAGCTCTTCCCCAAGGTCGATGAGGACGCCATAACATCTCTTTTAAAGTACATTAAGGATTCTTCTGAGAAATATGTTCTTATGGTCTTTATAGACTTCGAAGGAGCATTTGATTCGGTATGGTGGGAAAGTGCCCTTCGACCTCTAGTGCTTGCAGAGTGTAATAGTTACATATTTAACACTGTAAGGTCATACTTTCAGGACAGATTTATTACTGTGCGTGCACGTCATCTGTCATATAGTGCCAGTGTCTCGAGAGGCTGTCCTCAAGGTTCGGTTTTGGGACCTCTCTTTTGGAATGCAGTTTTAGATCAGTGGCTTGTTAAGGAGAGTACAGAGGTTGCTAAGATAGCTTATGCTGATGACCTTGTGATTGGAGTTTCTGGGCGCTCCAGACTTATATTGGAAAGAAAAATACAGTCAGTTTTAGATGATTTAATGGAGTGGGCCAATTTGAACAAATTGAAGATCTCTGCAAGTAAGACCTGTTTTATGGTTTTTAAGAAACAATTTGATTACGGCAGGCCTCCAAGAGTTCTTTTAGGTGGTGTTCAAATTCCTTATGTTGCTAAAACTAAGTATTTGGGATTAATCATAGATGACAAACTTTCCTTTTTCCCACATGTTTCACACCTAAATGTAAAAGTAAGACACTTTACAGGCTCCATTGCTAGGATTTCTCGTAAGGAGTGGGGATTGAATAAGAGAGTGTTGTCATTGTATTATAAGACTATTTTTCTCCAGATAGTAGCATATGCGGCTGTTGTTTGGTTTTCTGTGGTAACTAAAACTAGGATTCGATCGAAACTTTTATCGCTTCAGCGCTCTATGTTATTAACTTTATTGAAAGTACCTAGAACAGCGTCTACAAACGCCCTACAGGTAATTGCTGGTACCATGCCATTGGATTTATTTATTGTCTACAGAGGGTTTTTGTACAAATTGAAAAAGGGTACATCAGTAACGTTTTTGGATATTACAATTGATTTGGAGAATAATATTAAAGAAGAAAAACAACGAATATGGAACAAATTAATGGATTTATGGCAGACCAGATGGGAAAGTGGTGATGTTGGAGCTGTGACGAGGAAATATATTCCCCAGGTGAACTATGCATTGGCAAAAACCGTGGCATCTTGGTTTACGCCTTCTACAAATACACTTCTTAAGAAGTACACTTCTTATTTGTTAACAGGACACGGCTCACTTAGGGCCAAATTATATGAGAGAGGGTTGGAGACAGATCCTTTCTGTACATGTGGCGAGCAGGAGACTTGGATGCATGTAATTTTTTTATGTCGGGAGTATAAAGACCAAAGGCGGATTTTGATGGCGCATATTCCTGACTTATCATTTGATACAGTGCATTTGCTTATTGCAAATCGTGACTGTTTTAATTTATTTCAGGAGTTTTCAGCTGCTGTTTTTGCAAGAAGAACTGTTCTCAGAGCCTTTCTTCAGAGGCAAACCTAGTGTCTTAATTGTCTTCATGGAATTTCACTATTGGTTTCTGCATCTGGCTGGCGGCTGGTGTGCTGGACCTGATTCATGGTGTTGGGTCTGGTGCTCTGGTTGGTTGTCTTTTGTGCTGCAATCATGAATACTCCATTCTGGATTCTGCCGTGCTGGATCAGCTTCATTGCGTCGGGTCTGGTGGTCTAAAGCGTCTATTATCCATGGCGTACAGTTGGAGATTGCTCGATAGTACCGTTATTGGTTTTGGAGGTTCCAGTGCATGTGAAACAGCAGCTGAGGAAATATTCAATTGAACTGTGATTTTTGAAGTTTATAGTTGTGCCATCCAGACTATTGAATATTATTGTTGTTTTATTATATATATATATATATATTTTTTTTTTATTTATTATTTTTTTTTTTCCCTGCTGGCTCCCTGGTGTGGCCAACCCGGGGCGCGGGATTGCTGGCACTCACTGGTATTGCACTACCTCCAGTGGGTGCGGGATTTCAAGTGCGAATAGCGCTACAGTAAAATCAGACTCAAGTAATTTAACATACTTTTTAAGGACTGCTTTGTAAAGACTATATATTCCCAAGTTCTCAAAGTAGATTTGGGCTTATGCCTGGGAGCTACCCTGAATAAGAACACACTTGCACACACACATGAGAGTTTAATGTTTGTCAGAGCATATAATTATATGTAAATATATCTTGTATATAAATCATGTATATACTTTTATGTACATAATGTTGAGACTATATTGTGTGTAATTAATAAATGAATGAATGAATGAATTCCATAAGGTCGAAGTAACGACTGAGGCAGATAATGGCGCCATCTGGTGTTACTCACGATTATTACCACTGGACGTAAGCCGAAGCTAAACAGGACCACTACCATAGATGGATGATGCATCTATGGTAGTGATACTGCATGATGGATAATACCGCATCGAGTGTGGCGCAGGATAAAGTCACTCGCGCTCAGGCCTTAGGCAGAGAGGTAGGTTCGAAAAGTCGAAATTCAAATAACTGTCATCACACTTTCGTTTTCGTCTTTTATTAGTTGGTTCCTGTTTTTTCAGTTTGGATTTTTGGGGAACAAAAGGCTGCGATTGTTCATCCTCACTTTGAAGTGGGACAACATTTTCGTTCGTTTTAATCGACTACAGTTGCAATACTAGAAATGCTTGCTTCTCGTTTTAAAGTTCCTTTTTTCAACCACAAATCCATGGTCATTTATTTTAATAATAATATTTCGAAATACTGTTTATCAAAAAATACTGAAATTATCGATGGCCTCCGTAGCCGAGTGGTCATGAGCGGGAGTGCAGTAGCACACGCTCCTTGAGTAGACCGGGATTCAAGCCCCTGACTGCTAAATAGGTCGATCTGCCAACCCGCAGTGGACCAGCGTCCCAGATTATGGTCCATTTTCCTCAACATTAATTGTTGATGAGGAGTCCATCCTGCAGTGGGTTGATAATGGCTGCAGTTTACCCTTTTTTTTTTATGTATACAAGGAAGAGTAGTTATATCGGTTCGCTTCCCAAGGCGTTGATCTCCTTGTGCTCTGACGGCTGACACTGCATCATTCCCAGGTATTTAAGTCTCTCCTTGTCTTATGACTTCGACCTCTTTACTATTCTTCAGCTGGTAGTTTCGGCCGACTAATTTCCCCTGATGCAATCCGCGGGTCTTGCATTTCTCTAAACCAAATTCCATTCTAACATTGCTGAATTCGTCGCTAATCCGATATCTTCTTGGTTATTCCAGGTTTTTTTTTTTTTTTTTTGCACTGTGGGATTCGAATCCGAATATATGATACTGGTAGTCCAGCGTCGTAGCCTCTGGGTTAATCGCGTTCCTTATAACAACAACAGTGCTCTGCAAATTAAGTGCGCCGTATATTTCGTAGGAGTGCTGTGAACTTTGTTTATTTATTTTTTGATGGATTCAATAAATCATGAACTTATTTTAACACTCAGCAAAGAGAAATATGTAACTGAATTTTTTCTGAGAAGGCTGCGGGAGTTATTGAGAGATGAACTTGGTGGTGTTCGCCGGCTGGCTCTTCACTTCGTATAACTTGTCGTTTGGTTAACCAGCTTTCTACTGTAAACGAAATTCGTCTGCGCGAGTAACACAGTGGTATCGTCACCGTCCTCCCCACACCGGGTGGAAAAGACCAGAGTTAGAGTCCCGTCGATGACTCGAGGAACTTTTATGGGCTTTTTTCACTCCGTTGCTGAGTTAGTCGATTTCAGTCGTAGATAGCAAGCTTATTTTTCCCCAGAAATTGGGATTTTTCGCCCAGCAAAACAGGCAAATGGAGCAGAGGACACGCGCAATTTACAGACACAATACACATGGGTAGATGAAGTGCTTTCTAGGCGAACCTAATATAACAGTTTGGTTTGTAAAAGAAATTCAATAAAATTTCGTTTATACTAGAACTGAATTGAGTGACTGAGTTCTACTGTACTGAATTTTCAGTCATAAATTTGTGAACCATGTCACCGTGCAAAATTTTAAGAGTGCTGTCAGCTGCAGATGTTTCATAACCACTGGCTTATTATGGGCAAATACCATTTCCCGGTTCCTGAATACATTCGCTGACTTTATTGAAAATGCTCTAAAACAATAATATGTTTGGTGAATATGCCTAGGTTGAACGTGCATTTTTGAATTGTTCCTCCAGGGTACAGTCAGATTTGAACTCAGAATTTTCCAAATGAGTGGCAACAAGAAAGCCCATTATAGTGCCAATAGGACGTATATAGTGAATTTTACAAAAAAAAAAAAAAATAAATAAATAAGTAATAATAATAAATAAATAAATAAACCTTTAATATATATATGGGTTAATTAAGTTTGCAGTGAAGTTGTATTAGACAGGACAGTTGTCTGTACCAGATTCTACCAGAGAAAAGGCAAGGACGGATTAAGGTTATAAAAGTAAACCTCGCCGAACTCAATGCACCATAAAATTAGGCGAGTGTGGGCAAAATACTTTTTTTTAAGTTGACAATAGTTTGTTGATGCTTCTTGTGCATTAGAGGCTCATGTTTATTGGCAAAGACTATCTCAAGTGAAATTTTCATTTATCGCTATCCGGCATTTACTTTTTATAATTACTAAATCTGATTGATAATACGAGTCAATATGGTTTGCCCAACAATGACTCTTAATAGCCTGATGATTTGTATCACAACTAATATTTCTTTGTATCATAATCTGCTACATAACATATATCATTTGTTGGTGTTTATTTATTTATTTTTTTTTTTTTGTAAAATGCAGACGTCCTATTGGCACTATAATGGGCTCTAGTTGCCACTCATTTGGAAAATTCTGAGTTCAAATCTGACTGTACATTGGAGGAACAATTAAAAAACGCATGTTCAACCTACGCTGCAATTAACTGATCTCAGGCGGAGCGAATAGAGTTTTTTCCCGTGAATTATTTGGATTTTTTCAGCCCACAAAGGACTCCAAACAATAAGACTAACAGTCTTACACATACACAGCCTGGCTGTTCTCCTTCCAGAAACTTTTAGTTTGCAATTAATAGCCCACGTTAATCCAGGTTATATTGAGAATCTCGAAGTAATCGCAGTTTAATTTCGATTACACAATATACAGTATCATGCCTTTGTGAAGGTGATTAATATAGTAAACAAAATATTTTGGCGTTACATTTGACCTGCGTCACCGATCAGGACTGAGACCGTTTATACTCATTATCATTAGAGCGTGAACTCATTGGGAAAATGCTTTAAACATTGCTGTTTGCAAGGAAAATTCTCACTGCGATAATTAAAGATCATGGTGACATTATATGGCTCTGAGACTGAACTTGAGAAGTGGAAAATCTGATGATTAATGTTAAAATAACAGAGATCATTGGGAAGGAGAGATCAGCGGATGTAGGAGACATAAAAGAAAATAAACGTCAATGTAACAGTTCTGAAGTGAGAACGAGGTGGTTTCTCGAAATGGAGAGAAGCACCGTGTTGTGATACTAAGATGGTGCTAAAAGTACAGTGCAAATCGTATAAGAATGATTAGTCCTGCAATATTATCATCAGGTAGAACAAAGCGCAGTGAAGAACAGAAACGAAAATGAACGTACATGAAGGATGGGTTGTTTAATATTTGTGTCGAAGCATCTAAGGGCATGAGGCGTCAGTATATCATATCTATAAATTGTGTGTATTCTATGTCGATTTGCCTGTTTTCGATGAAAATTTGTTTCAGGAGCATCATCAACTTAGGCCATATTGCTCCGCACATAATGTCTGTAAACTGCATGTGTTCTGCGGTCGATTTGCTGTTTGGCTGGAATGAAAAACCAGAGTTTCGGGGAAGAAAAAGCTATCGTACCCTCGCTTAAGCTTGACTAACTCAATCACTTTGTGAAAAAGACCCTTCAAAATTCCCCGTGTCATTGACGGGATTCGAATTCATGTCTATAAAAATTCAGAGTTTTTGAGAAAAATTCATGCAACCGTCGTCTGATGCCGAAAATTTCAACTACAGTCTGAAGAAGTGCATAAAAGTTCCCCCTGAGTTCGAAGATGTTCACAATTGGCCAATGGGAGAAACGATTATATATCTGTTGTGTCTATAAATTTCGTGTATTCAATGCCGGTTTTGTATGACAGTATTAAAAACTCTTATTAGGTCCTGGAGAAATTCATCCCTCTGACTATGCTCCTGATTGATATTATCCTCTACGGCAGGCAGACTCTTTTTTGTTTGTAATTACAGAAATCAGATATGAGTTCCAAATTGGTTCTCATCCGCTCATCTCATGGTTAAGTATTCCACTGTAACTTCTGTATTTTATTTAAACTATGAGAAACAGTAGTGGAGAGCGAGGTCATATCCAGGAGCTATCTATTAGGAGTGAAAAACTGAATAGTATCAATGGAACCTTTTCCTGCTATGTGCCGGCAGAACATTTAATGCAATATTTCTGGGATCTTTTCCCGTACTGTGGGAGGAAAACTTCAGCGTAGAACTTCAGTCGGAGTAAGTATCATAGAGATTTAGAAATCATGAGATCTGATTTCTTTTATGCTCTTTGCAAGTTAAGTATAATTTGATTGAAATCGTCAAACGAAAATCTGTACATAATATAAGCAAATTTTTCAAAGCCTTATATGTTTTTCGTTTTTCTCAAACTTGATTTTTAACGATATATGCTACTTCAGTGCAATTGTGTCAAATAAAATTGAACCACCACAGCTTATAGGCTCAGATTACAGAACTTTAAAAATTTATTAGTTATACTAATATCAGGAAGCATTAAGAAGTTTGATATTTCTAAAAGAAGCATTGTAGTTATGTTTATGATTGAACCAGATTGAACCTCTGCCACCATCTGGACTAGTTAATACCTGACTGCTTCAGGTCGTGGCAGAGACAAAGTGGTCTATTTAATTTCAAAATTATAAGTTAGGTGTTTTTAAATTAGGTTTTTAAGTGTTGATGAGCTGGAAACGGTATTAGCTTTGTATGATGATAATATGATGTAGTTATGTTTATTAGTATTAGTAATGGCCGCAGGGTGCAAGAAAGCCTATGACTTATGCTACACCAGCAAAAAAAAAAAAAACCGAATAAAACAATGATAAAAAAAAAATTTAAATAATAACAAATAATAATAATTAATAAAAGAAAAGAAAATTAAACCTATCATCCTATACGCTTCCCTCGCCCGAAAGTACTATCCAGATGACCTTTGAATTTCCCCAAACTGTCAGCCTCTACCACCCATGTAGGCAACTTATTCCAGTAATTTATAACTCGCTGGCTAAAATAAAACTTCCTGCAGTCGAACCTTAACATTTCCCCCCGTAACTTGAATTTATGCCACCCCTAGTTCTAGCATCATTTATAATCTTGAAAATTTCGTCCTCATTCGTTTTACTGATGCCTCGCAGAGCCTTAAACACCTCAATCAAATCTCCTCTAAGGTGTCTAGTTTCCAAACTCTGCAACCCACATATTTCTTCATAAGGGCGCATTTTTGACAATCTCACCAGGCGAGTTACCCATCTTTGCACCCTTGAAGCTCGATGTCTTTCTTTAGGTGCGGTCTCCATACTTGAACACAGTATTGCAAGTGTGGTCTAACAAAAGCCTTATATAATGGGATTATCACGTCCCTATCTCTACTTGCAAAAGTTCGATAGGACACCATGGGACTTCCTTGCAACCTGTTTACAATGCTCAGAGAATTTCATGTCTGACTGTATCGTAACACCCAAGTCCCTTTCCTCCAGTACTGGGTTTAGTTGAACTCCAGCAAGTGAATAAGTTATTTTGGGATTACTGTTTCCCACTTGTAATACCTTACGCTTTGTTGGATTAAAGCATAGCTGCCATTTTTCTGACCATTCCTGAAGTCTATCTAGGTCTCTCTGAAGAAGCTCAGCTTGACAGTGATCATTAACTACTCTACCAATTTTAACATGATCTGCAAATTTAGACATCACGCCCTTTATCCCTTCATCGATGTCGTTTATGAAAATTAAAAACAATAGTGGTCCTAATATTGATCCTTGGGGAAGCCCCACTTCTTACATCAACCCAATCTGAGGAATAGCCATTTATCACAACCCTCTGCCTCCTGCCCTGAAGCCGTCCTGTTATCCATCTATGGATTTTCCCAGTGATTCCAACCTGTTCCAGCTTATAAAGCAATCGCTCATGTGGGACTGAGTCAAAAGGTTTGCTAAAATCTAAATAAACAATGTCGAAATTATTCCCTAAATCCAGCTCGTGAGTGACCCTTTCAAAATAGCGAATCAGATTTGTTAAACATTATTTTCCCTTTACAAAACCATGCTGAGTATCCTTGCGAATTTCAATTCTATCCAAATGATCCTGAATACCACACTTGATCACTGCTTCCATGATTTTCCCTACCACTGAAGTCAGATTGACAGGTCGATAATTTCCCAAGTCACTCTTAGAGCCACCCTTACGTATGGGAGATACATTGGCACTTTTCCAATCCAAGGGAATCTCCCCAAAGTATGGTGATGCTCGCATAATTAGCCTCAATGATTCAATGCACTCACTTGCCGCCTCCATTAAGATTATAGGTATATTCCATCAACTCCAGGAGCCTTACTGGCCTGTAGACTCGAAAGTTTTTTCATTAAATAATCTTGCGAAATTTCAATATCATTAATTACATATTTTTCAACTTCGCTCCCACAATTTCCCATTGCCACAAAAGGTTTTTCATTTGTAAATATCGATGCAAAATAACTGTTAAGTTCATCTGCAACGGCAGCTGGTGTATTTAATACTATTCCCCTTTCCCTTACGTAAAGGTCCGATCTGGTTTTTTCTGCTCTTCTTGGCATTTACAAATGTATATATGTAAAGAATTCCTTATCCCCCCCTCTTTGCTCTGTTTTCTAGTGATTTCTCATAAACTGCCTTTGCCTGTCGAACCTTTTCTGTGGCTGTATTACTGATCGTCTTGTGGCTTCAATACTTTTTATTGCTTTGCTCTGTTTTCTAGTGATTTCTCATAAACTGCCTTTGCCTGTAGATCCTTTTCTGTGGCTGTATTACTGATCGTCTTGTAGCTGTTATAGGCTTCAATACTTTTTATTACTCTGTAACCTTTCCATGCCACCTTTTTCTGCTCAAGTAATGTGGCAACTTCACTATTCATCCAACGTGGAACCCTCCTCATGGAGTATTTTTTTAATGGTAAATACGCATTCAAGGCATCTGTGATTAATGTTTTAAAGGCATACCACAGTTGAATTTATTCATTCTCTGGGCGATATCTACCCAGTTAATAGAGGCCATGTATTATTATTATTGTTATTAATAGCCATATGGTGCAAGGAAGCCTGAGGCTTATGCTGCACCAGGAAAAAAAAAATTCCCAAGTTACCCTGAGAGAAGAGTCAAAAGTAGAAGAGAATCACCAAGAAAGAGAAGAATGATGATATCCAGCTCAGGACCCTGGGTGTGCCAAGCACATACTCACCAGATGTGAGCCCCCGGGGTTATGTAGTACCTTAAGGCATCGTAATTTCCTTTTCTGAAATTAAAACCCATTCCTTTGCCTTTTACTACTGCTACATCTCTCATCATCATCCACCGTAAAACTCCATGATCACTGCCTGCTATTGGTTCCTCTACTGTCAGCCCTGTTATGTCATCTGATTCATGAGTGATGATGAAGTCTAGGATATTCTTTTCTCTAGTACTTTCCCTGTCATGTTGATACAACTAACAGTCATCTAGTTGATTTAAAAATTTTGTTCCCCATGCCGAGTTTCCTTCCCATTTACTCCAATCAATCAATTAGAAGCAAATTGAAATCACTCATAATAAGACATTGACGCTTAATTGCCCATTCCATTTGCATATACAGGCTTTCGTCATAATTTTCACAATCATCTGGTCTGTAGATTACTCCTTCTCGCATTATACCTTTGTTTCCAACTATCTCACACCATACAGATTCTATACTAGCATGTGAAACGTCTGAATCCGGGAAAGCTATCGTCGCACTCAGGCTGCTTCTGATAAGAAGCATTACCCCATCACCCCTTCTATCTACCCTGTCCTTCCTAAATACATTATACAAGCCGTACTGAAACTCATTGTTCCCAATTTCCGGGTGGGACCACGTCTCCGTAAGCCCTATTATGTCCGCGTTAATTGTTTTAACAAGCAGTTCGAATTCGCTCATTTTATTGACGACACTTCTAACATTACTATATAAACAATTAAGACTTACTGTTCTTGTATATGTGTATTTTAGTGCAATTGCATCATTTATACACAGCTAAATATAAATTAGCAAATTTGCAATAGCGGCATCGTTTAAGTTACATCTCATATTGTGAATACCTTCGCGACGAGTTGCCATGACATTGCACTACACCGAAGGAGAAGACTTGTTACTTATTCTCAGTGGATACCACCACATAGGGGTTATTTTGTATTTGTGTGGGATAATAACTCGACTATACAGTTGTCCCTATTAGACTTAGAAAAGCAAAAAGGTAGAGGGAAAGTAATAGTAGGAGTGGAAGAGGAAAAGAAACGGTGTAGAAGAATGAAAGGGACAGTAACTCACACCACTCAAAAACTCAAACTCCTCGAATAGACAACGCTTCCCCAGTGGAGAAGGCTGTTGTTACCTATTCTTGGAAACTCCGGACATCATCAGGCTTCTCCTGGTGCCGTTTCAGGGCTATTTGGCCCTTCTTCGGTGGGTGGGTAGGTACCCAAGTAATGTAATGATGGCAAAACAGTTGTGAAGTATATCTTCACAATATGAGAGATGCTTGCTGGTGTATGATATGAGATTAGACTGTGTATTTTAGTGCAATTGCATCATTTATACACAGCTAAATATAAATTTGCAATAGCGGCATCATTACATTACTTGGATACCTACCCACCCACCGAAGAAGGGCCAAATAGCCCTGAAACGGTGCCGTCTGGGTGGTGGTATTCTCTGAGAATAAGTAAGAACAGTCTTCTCCTTCGGGTGAAGCGTTACTTATTCGAAGTAGTGCAATGTCATGGCAACTCGTCGTGAAGGTATTCACAATATGAGATGTAACTTAAACGATGCCGCTATTGCAAATTTGCTAATTTATGTTTAGCTGTGTATTAATGATACAATTGCACTAAAATACACATAGTCTAATCTCTTTCGCAGCTTGAAGCCCTAATGCATTAGATGTTCTTGTATATTTAACAACCCTAACACAACCCTTATAGTTTTTTAGGCTCTCTTCCCTGGCATTAGCTACTCGCTCACTTGAAACGTTTCTGCCCCCAGAACATCTAGATAATATGTCCAGCTGGGGAAACAGATAAGAACTCTTGAGGTATGTGCAAGAGTTACTTTAACCAATATTATCAGATAAACGCGTGTAAGTACAAACTAGCAGTTTCCCTGAACCTTTAAGGTATGCTCAATAATACTGGCAAAAACTTTTGCACCACCTTTGTTTAAGTGTATCCCGTCTCTGCAGAACAAATTCCTTCTACCTACAAGTGTGGGCCATGCTGATAGAAGTTTCCCCCCCCCCCCAAGCCTTGCAGAGTCCTTCAAGTCTTGAGTTAATCTATAAGGCTTTTAACATATAATCCCTCCTATCGTGTCTGGGCAGAATTGCAGACACATAGACATTGTGGCCTAGCTCGCGGCATTTCCTCAGCATGGTCCTGTATTTTTCCAATAAATCGTCAGATCGTGTACGTTTAATTAATTTTAATTAATTAATAAGTTTAATGTCATTAGTCCCCACATGAATAATAATATTCTCTTTACCCCCCTTAAAATCTGACAATCTGTTGGTGACATCATTAATAGTTGCTTCCGGCAGACATACCCTGGTTCTGCTCCACCTATCCTTATTACAAAAAATATTCCCCGTTTCCCTGACAATGGAGTCTCCTAATAAAACAATGTCCTTTTTAACCAGAGTAATTTGCACTTGTTTTTTCTGTTTTGAGACCCCAATCGGGTGTGCATCACTTGGTAGATTGCTGGAGTCTTGAGTCTCTGACGAGCTCCCAGATGCATTATTCTCGAGGACAAGCACACGTTTTTTTAGTGAGTCAAATTGTTTCATCAGTACACCAAATTGTAATTTAAGAGGTGCACTCCTTACATCGATCACAAAGAAAAGAATCCCCATTGAGCTATGATTAGTCACCAGATTGACCTTGGAAAACATTCCACAAGTTCCACAACGGATTAAATCTAGACTCACCGGTAAATCGCCATCAGCTATTTCCGTGTGAGTCACGATACCATGTGACGTGTTGAAGGCAGATCTCTTAACTACCATTATAAAATTAGCTAAATATCAATGAAACTTAACTTTAAAAAATTATATCTATAATATTATAAAAATCAAACTGTTATAGAAAAACCTATAACAAAATAATCCAACAATATCTAAATAAATCAAATATTGAAAAGCACTAATCAACAGTAATCCAATCCACTTAACTGAGGAGCTCTGACGAAGCGCGTCCGCTCACCTCGAATGCCAACACTCGAATGAATTTATGATTACATACTTAACATAATGAACCTTATACTGTAATTTGGATTAAGAATTCTTGAGAGAAGAATTTTTTTTTTTTGTTGGAGAGATTGTTTCCGTTACTTGATCCCCTTCCCTTTGTGTTTCATCTTTATCAAATTTTGGAGCATTAAAACATGTAAAGTAAATAAAATGATAACTGATTCTACACTGCTCGATATAATTAACAGAACAAGAACAAAACGTTTTTCGTGAAAAGTGTCGCCGAAGACACTGTTCATAATAAAATAGGTGTCCCATTTTGGCGTACAAACAGATTGCAGACGTTATTTCATCTGGAGACAACGAGGAATACGGTGCCATCCCTCCAACATCAGAGGAAGGGACACTTATGGTGGAGGACTAATCCGAATAACTTCGAAAATCCGAAATGGATGCAAACATGGTGGGAGAACCACACGAAAAAGACAGTGACCAGCCTGAGGTGCTACAACTTGATTCTGACTGCGAACAAGTTAACCCTGAACACCAGATCCATACTCAAGAAGTTAAACCGACACCTTTTGGCTAAAATAAAAAATCAAAATCAAATAGTCCCTAAATCAGATAGCGCAACTAGAAGCCAGAGCTCACCAAAGGACGCTCATGATGATCCTGGCTCCCTACAAAAAGGAAAACAAGTTGAAACCAAGCCAACGGATCCCCCCCCGTGGACCCTGCACTCCCAGAGGGACCCCCCTTGGATCAAGCACGCACTCTCGAGACAGCCCTAGACGACCTATTTAGGGACCTGAGAAACAGAAGCTCTGCAGGCCCCAGAGGCCAAATTGTTACTTTATGAAATAAAATGGAGTCCGTTTTATTCCAAACATAGCTTAGAATCCGAAATATGCCACAGCGCCTCCATCCTATGCAGATGCGCTGAGGACACCGGCTTAATGTTACCACATAGTCACCCAACCAATACAACCCAAGGAGAAATCCACCACACGGCCACCTAACCGTGTAGTGTTGAGACCCCTTAATAAAGAGGACAAACATTCTAGTGAAGGCATTAAGCAGGCAATAATTGATAAACTCTCCGATGACCTAAGGACCACGAAAATAATATCGGTACGAAAGACAAGGAATCCAGGAGTGGTCATCGAAACAGAGACCACAGAGGAAATAATAGCCAACCCCAAGATCGCAACCCTAGGGCTCAGAGCTGAACTCCCAAGAAGGAAGGGCCCTCCATCCTTATATATGACCTATTTAAGGATATCAAACCCGAGGAGGTCGCAAGAGAATTATTTGACAGAAATCTGTCCAAACATTTGCCAGATCGAAATGTAAATGATCATGTGATGCTCAAGCACACCATCAAGACCAAGTCCTCGAGCACAGTCAACTGGTCTGTAGAACTGAACCCGGTAGCTTGGCAAATACTTATAAATCAGACTAGAGTTTATATACATTGGGACAGCCACCGATCCCGCGAACATGTGGCTATCATCAAATGCTACAACTGGTGCAAGTTCGGACACATGTCGCAAACATGGTCCCAGGCTGTTGAACCTGCGGCCGCTGCACTGGCAAGGGCCACAACTTCACCGACTGCCCAAATAGAAGCACAGACGCCATTTGTGCTAACTGCAGAAGTCAGAAAATGGATGCCTCCCATTCCCTCAGAGACAGCATGTGTCCCACATACCAAAAATACAAGAGCTTGACCCAATCCAGAACAGATTATGGCACCACACCATAAACAATTCAACACTAAAGTAATCAAATTCTTTCACTAAATGCTCATAGAACCAGGACAGTGGCCGACCAGGTCAGGATGAAAGCCGACGACGAAAATATAGATATCACCATACTCAGCCGCCAATCAAGTAAGGGGATACGCCTACAATACAAGATCATACAGCCTGAAAATGAAATTCCCTGGGCCGCTATTGTGGTCAGAAACCCAGATATAACAGTTACCAGGATCACTCACCTCGGTACGGCCTGGGCACATATCTCAGCACTGGGAGCCTTCTACGTCGTAGCCCTTTATTGCCCCCCTGGAGAGGACATAACGATGGATACAAGGTACCTAGAACCATGTAACAAATATCCTCCTCAACCAGAAACTAATAATAGGAGCGGACGTGAACTGTAGGTCAAGGCTTGGTACAGCCATACCCCGGACAGGCAGTGGACAAGGAATGTGCAGCGCCTGGAGGAATTCCTAGCAACATCAACGATAACAGTGCTAAACCAACATAATCAACTACCGACGTACTGCATCCTACGATGGGGATCAACCATCGATGTCTCCCTAGCCACAATATCTCCCTAGTCTGTAATATTGCTGGCAATATAACAGACTGGACGGTTCAGGATGCCTGGAACAACGTCCGACCACAGGGTCCTGACCTTCCAACTCAACAGGGACAATCATAGACAATATCCTGAGAGAAAAATGCTACATAGATATGCGCTGAACTCTGCAAACTGGAACCAGTTCAGAGACACTCTAATAGCAGAAAAAGACACACAACAAGCTGCAATTCAAACAAAACAAGACCCTGACTCAAAAAAATAGTCACAGCGATCATCACTAAAGCAGCAAATGCTGCCATAAAAAGAAGAAAACCTGCCTCAGGTGCTGTACTATGGTGGAGTCCGGAGCTCCAGAGGCTCCGAAGAGAAGTGCAGGACAAACGCAAAGCATTCCAGAGAGCCAGACGCTCCTGGCCTCCCCCTGAATTGGATGCACTGCGGGAAATCTACAAGGAGGCCAGAAACCAGTACACTTCGCTCAAACGCAGGAGTAAACAACTCTCGTGGGAAAATCTGGTAACCACTAGCAACACTGACCCCTGTGGGGGTCTACAAAGTAACTATTAATAAACTCCCCAGGGGAGAGGTAATTTCAACCATCATATCACCACAGGGAGATGTTACTAATTCTTGGGAAGCATCTGTCAACAATATTTTGGACGCAACCTTCCACCCTCATGTAGACCCGCAGACACCCCAACAAATCAAGATGTGCACAGAGAATGATGACTACTGAATAGAAGACAGGGAACCGGATTACACAATAGAGGAATTACAAGCGGCTGCGCACCTTATTAAAAGTAAGAAATGTCTGGGTCCGGACCTCTTGGAGCCGGAAATCATCAGGAAGGTGGTGGAGATAGCCCCCGATATGCTACTGAACCCCTTCAATCTATGTCTCCAAACTGGGACCTATCCGAACGACTGGAAAGAAGTAAATATTAAACTCATAATTACAAACCCGACAAAACCACCAGACCAACCGACTTCCTACAGACCAATAGCTCTACTAACAATCTGCCGTAAACTCTTGGAACGACTCCTGTTAACCAGAATACAGGCAAATCTAATGTACCCAAACAAGTAAATAATTTTTTTTTTTTCTGTTTATACTCCGGCACGACAACCAAGTCAGTAGAGTTTACAATAAATCGTCAATACAAATATTTATCGTATTTAGTAGTCACGGGCTTGAACCCCGGTCCACTCAAGGTACGCGTGCCATGCACTCTCGCTCCTGACCACAGGGCTACAAGTACGGCTTTAGACCGGGAACATCGACTATGGATGCCCTGAAGAACCTCTTTACATGTGCAGCTGCCACATAAAACAAATACTTCCAGGCTATCTCTATCGACTTCGCTGGGCGTTCGATACCCTTTGGCGGCCGAGCCTCCTGGCCCGGCTCCGGAGGACTGGGATGCCAGGCAACCTCTATGGAGTAATCCAAAGCTACCTCTCCAGTAGACTCATCATGGTGAATGCTCCATATAAAATACTCACCAGAAAAATCAACAGAGGCTGTCCATAAGGCTCCGTTTTAGGACCCACGTTATGGAACATCGTCTTGGATGAATTCTTAAATACCGATATTGGAGAGGTGTTTTCACGTCTTTGCAAACGACCTCATCCTGATGATAGAGGCAAACAGCAGAATCCAGCTGGAAAGAAAGGCAAATCATGCCCTTAAAATCCTACAAGAGTGGACCAATATCCACTTCTTTAGGATCGCTGCAACCAATACGGACTCCATGCTCCTCAAGGGTGCCCTAGATTACAGGAGACCCCCAAAGATTAAGATTGATGGTGTCATACTACGACTTTCCAAGGAACTTAGATACCTAGGAGTAATACTGGACTCAACTCTCTCCTTCCAGGCACACTTGAAATACATCCGTAAGAAGATACGGGGCTATACAGCGCTTGTTACCAGAGTTACAAAAAGGGACTGGGGATTGAAAAAGAACACCCTCAAGCTCTCTTACAAAGCCACCTTCCTGCCGATAGCTACCTATGCTTCCGTTACCACAAAGTTATCATGGCTGTAAATCGCAGAATCCTCGACTCTATCCACAGAGCCATGCTGCTCGCTATAACATGGGCCTGCAGCACAATTAGCACGCGCTGGCGGGAACCCTACCTTTAGACCTCGAAGTAGCTAAATGTGGAGTATTATATGAACTGTCCAAGGGAAGAGCCTGTACCTTCGCCGGCTTCGATGCAAATCCTACCACAAACCATTTGACTGAGAAAAAGAGAATTACAAATCACCTCATGCAGACCTGGCAAACCAGATTTGAGAATTCCCCAAACAATTCTTCCCCTACGTTGTAAAACTCTACCCAATGGCTCCAGCATGGTTCACGCCGGGACTCCCCGCGACCTTCCTGCTATCAGGACATGGTGCCTTTAAGGCTAAGCTTACAGCCCTGGGCATTACAGATGACCCTACTTGCTGCTGTGGAGAGTTGGAGAGCTGACCCCACCCCATGCATGATTGTCAAGCTTTATGATGACCTCCGCTGCCAGCTTATCACCCGGATCACCTTTTTGCCCAGAGATAGAGAACGACACCTCCTGGACGGGAGGCAGGAATATATTGCCTTCTCCAAGTTCGCTGAAGACTTGTACAGAAGAAGACGGGACCTGAACGCACACTAGCCACATAATGGCTAGAAGCCAAAATGTCCATAACATCAAAGATGACCTACCGAGCAACCATGAAAATAGACAAAAAATCTGAATGAAGGATGAATAGCAGCCATTCTGCCAATCTGAACCAAGCACTAGCCTGGCTCTCCTTTAACACCCCTTCCTGGCAGGGAGACGAGACGACCAGTCGCCTCGCCCCGCTGTACCCCACCTTTCCTTCTGGTGAGGCATGGGCATGCCTCACTGACCACCTGGGGGAATCTCCTCTGTCGCCCCCATACTTCTGCCTCCCCTCCCCCACTGTACCTATACACGACACAAACGCACTACACACTAAATTTAATCTAGCCGAAAAATAATCTTCGCTCTATCTCGGCCTAATTATCCCACGCACTGCCCTGCTCCTTCCATATGAATGCATGCACACGTGCTGTATGCAAACATCCAAAGGATTACGGCTGCTTCACTGTGTATATGTGCATATAGATGTATGTTCTTATATGTGTACATAAGTCTTTTTTTTTTAGGTCCTCGCCGCCGAAATCTCAGGAAATTACGCGGCAGGACCTGCCAGAGTAACTTAAGTCTACCGGGTTTCTGGTCTGCCTCCACGGGACGAAGGTGGAGCAACACTGGGCTCCAGCAGCTAAATGACCAGATGAAAAACGGTACAAGACCTTACACAGATACAATACCCACACACTTAAATCTCTGGCATTCCCAGCAAACTGGTACACCCACAAATAAAGCAACGCGGAGATGGGGGAAACTCCTGGTGCCGCATGACAACAATATACCTTGCACCTTACGGTGGAGGCGGTGTTTTCGTGTGGGACGGAATAATGATCAATGGCTGCACCTATGATAAATTATAGAATAGGTTATTTTGATAGTTAATGTCTTATAAAATAACATGAAAAAAATTGGATGTCTTATGCAGTTTCTAAAATTTTATTCTTTATGTTGCTTCAAGGAGAATGAATATTTAGCAAATCGAGCATCATTCAGTAATTTTTTTTTTTTTTTTTTTAACCAAAGTGTAGAAATGCTAAAGAAATCCACGAATGAATAACACTAGAGTGTTGGGGAAATATCGCTAAAAGAGGCTGGAGTCAGTTTAGAATGATTCAAGGTATGGTTGGCCATCAGAAGCAATAAATTCTGAAACAATTGCCATCGTTGAAGAAAATATTTTTGAAAACAGAGAGACTAAAGCGTCTGAACTTGAAAATGTACTTAACATTTCCCATGGCAACATTTTAACAATGATGCATTGGTATTTGGAAATATTCCAAAGTTTGTATAAGATGGGCTCCCAGAAATCTTTCCATTTATGACAAACATCAAAGAGTCGAGTTATAAAAAGAAATTTAAAATTGATTCTTGCTGATTGATATAAATTTTTATCCTGGTAGATACTGTTGATGAAACTTGGCTACATTCTTATAGTCTGAATCCAAATTAGAAAGCATTCAATGGACGCACAAAGGATCTCCAGCCCCGAAAAAGTTGAGCCCAATGCCATCAGCTGGAAAAGGATTGGCCTCAATTTTCTAGGGCACAAAAGAATTCTTGTTAAATGGTTACCTTGCATCTAAAACTGTGATATCAGAGAAATATTATGCTAGCTTTATGCCAAAGTTAAAAGCTGCAATTCGGAATAAAAGGAGGAGTAAATTTGGGTCATCGGATTTTGCTTCTCTATGAAAATACACCAGTGCACAAAGCTCGAGTTGCACAGGCTAAACTTCATGAATATGGATTCGAACAATTAAACTACTCCCATGTTCAGCACAGATCTAGCTTCTAAGTGACTGTTATTTGTTCCAGAACCTTAAGTCTCATCTTCGTAGAAATTTTTAAAGATGAAGAAATAAAAGCGAGTGTGAAAGACTAGTTTGATGCCCAACCTGAAGAACTTTTTTTAAAGGATTAAATTTATTGCATATTAATACAATAAGTGCATTAAAGTTCCACAATTCTACACTGCCAGATTTGATTTTAAAAAGGAGTATTATAGAAACTCAGATTTTTAAAATTCTCTGTTGCATCTGAACCAACTTTCTTATACTTTTTTTTTTTTTTTTTTTAAAGCTGAGCTAAGAACTCTTTTGCATAGTAGCCAGTAAATGATATGAGAAAGGAAGTATTCTACCATTGGATAAATGATAAGTAGTAAGAAGGAAATATTATTATGTTTAAGCACGTTATAGGTTTCTTGCGTTTCAATTATAACCTATCGATATAAGTACATCATGCATTACTTTGGTTCTTCTACAGTATCCTCATATGTCACTTTTCCATGTTGTTGCATGCATGATAGGGGAATTCTTTGTTCATTCTCATTGTTGGAGTTGTTTCTCTGTATATATATATAGTAACTACTTCGCAATGAAAAAGAGAATTGACTGAAGGATTTACAGCATTTACGTGCGAGATGTGAAATTAGCGAAATTAAAATAGAAGGAAGTATATTAAAATTCTGCAGAACGATTGGAAGAATCTATACTCACTAATTTATGCATGTTTCTTAAAAATATATTTAATGAATATAGTAGAAGTAACTGTTTATTATTGTTAAAAGTTTTTATCAGTTTTTTTTTCGCACAAAATATTTACTTCAAAATAGAAAAGATCAGGAATAATTATCATAATTATTGCTATTACAATAATACGAATTATTTTTCTCATCAGCTGTTTTATCAAAAGTTTAAACAGCGTTAAAAATGTATTTCCTTTTTCTTAGAGAAAAGACTACGGAGAAATTTTCAAGAATATTTCTTCGCAATCTTTGTAGCTCGTGAAAAGATATTCATGTTTGATTTGAATCTAATAGTTGGAATGTTATTTTTAGTCAGTTCTATTTCTCCTTCCAGAAGAACCGATCGCCCCACCTACTCCACTTATGGACTCCGCTGACGACACGTACATCCTGGAAACATCACTGCCTCCATCTAGTGTCGTGGATAGCAACAACAGAACCATCGGAGCTTCTGTAGAAGCCATTGTTCTTGAAATGTTGAAGACTACAGAGGTTCGTTGTTTTTTTTTTTTTTTTTTTTTTTTTAATTATTATTACATATGCAATAAAAGAAGTAGTTCATTTTATTTCCATCGCTAACGTCTAAGATTAATAAATAATGGATTTCATCGTACTACAAAGTATGGTTTTGAGTGTGCTAATGTAATATAATTGCCCTAGAAAATTTAGCCTGAAAATTATTTAAAAAACACTATTATACTTTGAGCAACCTGTTTCAGAACACGTTTTATTTTTTTAGGGTTTGCTATTAAAACAGCCTCAACAAGAAGATATTTCAAAATGTGAGGTTCAAGCATAGTAGGCATTAGTTACTGTATATATGTGAAAATTATATGCATGCATGTATTTTTCTGTTTTGTATATATCTAGAGGCGGACAAAAAAACTGCATCACTTGTGAATTTTTCAAATAATGTGTTTTGCGCTGCATTGTGTGTTGCAGAAATATTCGAAATGCATTTGTTAGATGGGATATATATCTCTGTAAATAAAATCCAATAAAAAGACTCCACCTGATATACGTAATTGCCATAAATATCTTCCCAAAGGGTAAAATATTTACGTGTGTACAAACTGATTTTATTGCATTTACGTGTACAAACTGAAATGACAAGTTAACGTAATAGTATTATGTACTGTAAATCAGCAAAATAAGTCCTCAATATTTTGTTGTTCCTTCTCGAGCTGCAATTACAGCCTTGCAACGATCTGGCACAGAGTTAACTTCTGGATATAAGGTTGCCCAATTTCGTGGTACCACACTCTTACAATACGCTCCTGCAGATGAATCTTGCTCGTTGACTTCTTTTGAGCAATTTTAGACGACATTATGTCCCAGCAATTTTCATTAGGGTTGAAATGTGAAATGTTGCCGGGCAAGCCGGTCCAACACTGTAATGCCAGCATTTCTGAGGTATGACTGCACCTTAAGGGATATAAACAAGGGAACACATTGGTGTGAGTATGTTTTAAGCCTTGTGAGACAAGAAAACAAACTCATCATTAAATCTGAATAGCGTAAAACTTGCCAATTTTTTTTGTGTGACAAGGTGCCGAGTCCAGCTGAAAAAATGCAGTTTTGGACGTCTGTGTGGTGATCCTTAATAACGGTTTCAGGCACTCCTCCAAGATAGCAGTGTAGATTTCTGTATTCGCCGTAACGTTCATAAACTTAACTCGCTTCACCCATTTGCTTGTTATGCATCCTCAGACCATCTGGGAACTTTACAGTCGGTGTTATGCAGTCAGGATGGTATGCCTCCGATTTTCGTCTTCTGACATATCGCTTCTCATCCCAGCCATGCTGAATTTCGATTCGTCAGAAAAGATGACGGTGTCCCATTGCTCTTTTGTCCATGAAACATTCGTTTTTGCCCAAGCAAGTCGCTTCTTCCTCATTTGTTGGGTGAACAAAGGCTTCCTCTTGGGCCGATAGGCATGCAGACCACATTCCGAAATCAGTCTTTGGATAGTTCGTGCACTTGTTTCAACAGGAGAGGCCATCTGAAAGTCCAGTTTTAGATCAGGAGCACATGGCGATTAAGAAGGCATAGCCGTTTCAAATATCGATCTTTGGAAGGTATAGTCACTCTGTTACGGCCTCATCCAGGTCTTCTCTTGACATCACCAGTTTCCCGCTTTAATTTCAGCACCCAGGATACTGTTGAGAGCCTATTTTATCAGCGATAGCACCCGTAGAAAGCCCTTCCTGGGACAGAGCAACAGCTACTTTTTTTTTTTTCTTGGTGTCCACTGAACATATGGAGCCATGCTTACACCTCCGCAAAACAGCATACTAATGAGCGTGTATGCCCTTCCAACGCCGTATTTATTGAAACGGCTGATGCAATATCTTGCAATTACTCTCTGATGCAATAGAAGCATTATCTGACGCAATACCTTTGCTTTGCGACAAACAAAATGACTGTAATCAAAGAATATCTTATACGTTTCACTACAAATGTTACTTATTTTTAAGGTTATGCAATTTTTTGTCCGCCACTTTGTGGTATGTATACATGTATATATTGTGTTATTGTAAATTAGCATTAGTAGAGGCATATGATGCAAGAATGCAAGCTTATGCAGCACTAGCCAAAAAAAAAAAAAAAAAACCGCTTCCATTTCACCCCTCCGTTCGTTCCAAACACTTGACCAGTTGTTGTTATTTGGTTTTTAGGAGCATTAGAAACTAAGGTCATATTGCTCCGGGGATATGCGGTGGTCATTCCCTGACCTTTCCGTATCCTCCGTATTTGGTGGTCACGGGCTCGAACCCCGGTCTAATCAAGAAGCGTGTGCTACACACTGCTGCTCCTGCCCACGGAGGCGCCTACTTGTCCAGCTCAGCCTTAAATTTATTTAGGCTATCAACTTCCACAACTAAGGATGGAAGTCTGTTCCACCAACCAACTAGCCGCTGGCTAAAGGCAAATTTCCGCACATCTATCCTACATCCGTCTTCCATCAATTTGAATTTATGCCCTCTCAAGTGATTATTCTGAGCAAATGAAAGAATCCCATCACCATTGAGCATGTTCAAACCATTCAAGGCTTTATACACCTCAATCAGATCACCTGGCAGGTGCCTAGTCTCCAGACACTAATTTGCAAAATTTTAAGCCTTTCTTCGTAAGAGCAACCCTTTGTTCCATTCACTAATGCTTACATTATGAATTCCATAAAAAGAGACATGATAGTTAAGTCTGCATTGCAAGTACATTGAATTAGTATTCGAGTAATCTCAATTAATTTTAACTTAAAACATTTCTCATTCTCTTACTTCAAGTCAGAGGTATCCAAGTTGAGCACTTCTGTTACATTTAAATTTTCTTTATTACAGAAAAAAACTTAAATGTGTAAACATTCATAACTAAGAGTCCACAATTAATGGAAGGGAAGAAAACATACTCGTATTGCTTCTCCTTCTGAATATACATTAATGTCGAATTAATATATTCTATATTAATGTATCAGTGTTTTTTTTTTTGTTTTTTTTTCCATGTGAACTCCAAACACGAGAGGTATTAGAACCTATAGTACTTAGTACCGTGCTTGGGTTGGAGGTTGAGAAGACGAAAGAAGATATTTGTTGACATTGGACTTGAACTTCTGTAGATTGTAATTTTCAGGAAATACGTATGAAGGAAGGTTGTTCCAGAAAATGGCAGTTGAATGAATAAACGAGGAAGATGAAAAGTTGGTTCTGTGAGTTTGAAGTTGGACACTAAATGGATGCTGGCTGGTGGCGGCACGTGTTCGAACTGTTTTGAAAGAGACAGCGAGAATAATAGAAGCCAACTCAGAAGAACGGTGCCCATGGAAGTATCTGTAGAAGAGGCATGCAGCAGAAACAGTACGTCTATGAGAATGCGAGTGGAGAGACTCTTAGAGATTAATCATTAATTAACCTAACTGCCCTCTTCTGAATGGAATCAAGAAGCCTGAGGGAGGTTTTGGGGGCACCACCCCAGATGTGGGAACAATATTCCATGGCAGGGCGGATTTGCGATTTATACAAAGTGAGCAGCTGTTTGGAAGAAAGGTAACGCCGAGAGCAAAAGAGAAAACAAAGTTTTTTAGATGCAGAGGAAGCAATATTTGTAATGTGCTTGTGCCAAAAGAGATTAGAAGTCAGGGTGATCCCCAAAAGAGATATATCATTTTGCCTAGAAATCGAAGTGTCACTAAAGATAAGTATAGGAGCAGAAGAATCCTTTTTGCGAGATATAAGACAAGACTGAGTTTTAGAAGGGTTGAAATCAACTAAGTTGTCTTTGTCCCACCGTAGAATTACCTGAAGATCGGCATTTAAGGAATTGATAGCAGATTTTCGAGAAGTTGAAGCTGATTGAGCAGGACAAGGTTTCTCAAAATGGAAAGTGGAATGCAATGTGCTATCATCGGCAAAACTATGGATAGGATTTCCAGTCAATGGAAGAAGGTCATTAATATACAAGAGAAAAAGAGTGGGGGAAAGAACTGAACCTTGGGGGACACCGGCATTAGTGGAGAAGTTAGAAGACAGAGATCCATCTACCATCACCCTCAGTGAGCAATCAGAGAGAAAACTGGATAACTAATTACTAAAAACAGTTGGCAAACCATAAGATGGAAGCTTGTTTAGAAGACCTTTATGCCAAACACCATCAAAAGCCTTTGAAATGTCAAGAGCAACTACTTGTGTTTCGCCGAACCTTTCCATTGAATTAGTCCATAAATGGGTAACATAAGCCAGAATATCACCAATGGATCGACACTGACGGAATCCATACTCGCGTTCGTTGATCAGACGGAAGGTTTCTAGGTAGTTTAAGAGTTGGCGGTTAATCGATTTCTCCATTACTTTAGAAAGAGTAGAAGTAATTGCAATGGGACGATAATTGGATGGGAGGGATTTGTCACCCTTTTTAGGAACTGGCTGGATATGAGCAAATTTTCAAGCAGAACGAAAAACACCTTTGGAATAAGAAAGTGAAAAAGAATAGGAGTAAGTTCAGGAGCACAGGTTTTGAGAACAAGTGGAGAAATACCATCAGGACCTGGAGCTTTCTTAGCATCAAGATTCATCAAAATCCTTCTGACATCCTTTTGACGGAAGCCCACAGGAGGCATTGAATGGAGCATGTTGAGAATGGTGGGAGGTGTTTTACCAAGATCATTAATACACGAGCTGGAAGAAAAATGGGATGCTAGCAGGTCAGCTTTATCCTTGGCTGAAGTGACAACAGAACCATCTGGGTTAGACAGAGGTGGGAGCAGAAATGGGCCAAAGTTGCGGCCAATAGCTTTGGCAAGAGACCAGAATGCTCGGCTACCATTAGGGCAAGAAGCAAGTTTTCTACTCTTAGCCTGTTCAAACTCTAGTTTGGACTGATTAATAACTGCTTTACAATTGTTGCGAGCTTTGGTGTAGGCAGAAAATGAAACTGAAGAATTAGAAACAAGCCAATTACGATATGCAACATTGTTCTCTTGAACAGCCTTAGCACATTTATTGGAAAACCAAGGTTTACATAAAGGACGAGATTTTAAAGTGGAGTGTGGGATAAAGGATTCCATTCCTGCAAGAATAATTTCACTGACATGATCTGAGCAAACGTTGACATCAGAAGTTTTGAAACAGTAATCTGACCAAGGAAAAGAAGAAAATAGTCTCGCAGGTCATCCCATTTGCATTCTTGTAATGCGAAACAACACGAGGTTGGGAATAGCCATGAGATAAAGGTTCCATTGGAGAAGAGACAATCACCAAGTTGTGATCTGAAGTGCCTAAAGGACCTCTCACTTCGACCGTGTACTTAGAAGGGTTGTTTGTGAGAA
Organism: Mastigoproctus giganteus; assembly: GCF_048544385.1. Taxonomy (NCBI): domain Eukaryota; kingdom Metazoa; phylum Arthropoda; class Arachnida; order Uropygi; family Thelyphonidae; genus Mastigoproctus; species Mastigoproctus giganteus. Next base: position 141,767,015 of record NC_143576.1, read on the forward strand.
AAAGATCAAGCGTATTGGTTTTATGATTAGCATTGGCCGGTATTCTTGTAGGTAAATGAACAATCTGTGCTAGGTCATTAGTAATTGCAAAAGCCTCAGCATCTCAACCTGCTGGGTAGGTATGACTAGAAAACGGAAGCCAGCTGGAGTTGTGAACATTAAATCACCAAGGAAAATTACCTCACTGTTAGGAAAGTTGAACTAGCGAAAGTCAAGTTGCAAAGAGAGGAAGTCAAAGAGCTCCAAGTGATTAGTGGAATTGGGAGAACGGTAGAGACAACAGATGAATTTGACACAATGAGGTAGAGAGATTTTGAGCCAGAGAAGATCAAAGAGAGGAGATTCCAAATTGCCAACAAGTCTCTGACAGGGAATATCAGAATGGACATATGCACAAGTACAACCTTTGAGGCGAAAGGAATCATACAGCGAATAATTTGGGCATCTGAGAGAGATGAGCAGTAATTGAATCAACCGATAACTGAGATTCTGTCAGAAAAAGTACATGGGGTTTGGCAGACTGCAAGTGGAAATGGACATCGTTGAGATTAGAATTGAGACCACGTATATTTGTGAAATGAATTAGGAAGTGCTTGGGAGGTTTAGATCTTTTCGCAGATAAGCTTGTTCTATTAGTTTGACGATTCATGGTGTATTCAATAGTAAGAAAGAGTGGGTGGGACATGCTGTATGAAGTAATTAAATTTTTGGATATGGCGTACCCGTGGTAAGAATATATCCAGATCCTTGACATAACGTGGCTTCGACAATGCTCCCCGCCTACACACTACTCGGACTCCCTCCAGTCACTATCTGGCAGAGTAGAGGTAGCAAGATTATACACTAACTGATCCGGAAGCCTCCTAGAGAGTTACCAATAGGTTCGGTCCGGTGTGCTAACTAGCGGCCGGCCTGTGAACACCGTTTTAGAGCTGTACCCTCGAAATGTAAGGCATATTGGATCTCACCACGACGTTCATCATAACCTCAAAAGTCATCAATCAAAGTGCATGATGGAAGAGATGGGGAAGGGTTGACCGGAACTTAGCTCTAGAGACTAAACATGGGTTCCACCACTTCAAGCCTCCAATAAGCAAAGTGGTGGTATTTCACCGGTTGATGAGAGTCATCTACCACCTAGTACTGCCTGGTAACATAGAGGGGCGGCATTCCTCCATGTGGTGTGGGCGCCACACCTGGACCCCTGCTTACGTTGGTTCACACCTGGGTCACCCACCATGTACTTGTGCATGGAAGTTATACCCAGGATTACTAACAGTCCCACCGTCGTGGAGGTGCAAGCAGAGGATTTGGCTCACAGACCGTCCGGACTTCGCCGAAATTGGGTCCACTTGACTTGAGTGTCACCCGAATATCAGTTCCAACCGCGTTTTAGACCCCCAGGTAGCAAGTATAGCTTGTCTGGCATATCTGAGAGAATGTCTGTGCCAACCTCAAGGACAGGAAAAAAAAAAAAAAAAAAAAAAAAAACCTAAATGTGCAAACAAGAGACCACAATTAATGGAAGGGAAGAAAACATACTCGTATTGCTTCTCCTTCTGAATATACATTAATGTCGAATTAATATATTCTATATTAATGTATCAGTGTACAACGGTCGGTTTATCTATTTTTATGGATGAAAATCCAGAGCTTCAGGAGTGGGAAAAGACTTTCTTTCCTCACTACAGACCGACTGACATGGCATGGTGTGAAAAAAATCCCATAAAAATCCCTACATCTTAATGGAGTCGAGTTGAAGCTTTTGCACGCCGTACGAAAGGAACAATCGTAATCAGTGTGCTAGCCATGAGGGCCACTTACGCAATTGTAATAGCATTTTTCTTTTAAGCAAAGCAATCGATTCAATATTAATTAATTTACTCCTTTAAAAAATGCTCATTCCAATAACATTGTATGGAAATTAAAAGAAATAAGAATTGCAATGCCATGTTAATAATGATTCATGTGAAATTGAAACAGTGTTAATTGAATAACAAATAAATTCTCTCTGGAACTCTAGAGTAGTATTAGATATCTGTAATGGTTAATTACCCAGGGCACAAATCCAAAAGCTGGCACTATTTTTAACTGATTAAAACTATCAATATGCACGGAGCGATTTGCAGCACGTGTTACCAAGAAGGCAGCCATAGATAAGGTGTAAGGTATGTTAGTGTCTAACGGCTCCTGGGATTTCTCCCATCTCCGCGAGTGTACATTGTATCGGGGCCAGAGATTTGAAGTATGTGGGGGTCATGTGCTGTATATTGTGTTGTGCCCTTTGTTCCTCCGGTCTATTAGCCGCCGAGCCCCTTGTGGGCAAACATCCGGGAGGAATCTTTTGGTGACAGCGCCTTTAGTTGAGGTCTGCCATCTTTCTTGCCAGGTGTCTGTTAGATGTTCATTGTCTCTTCTTTTCAGCGTTTCTATTATTTGCTGGCACAGTGGTGAAACCTGCGCAGGTAGCGGCTTTTCCTTTGGCTATTTGATAGAGCAACCCATGACGAACAATCTCCAGGTCCAGTGGAAGCGATCCAGTGAGGACCTGGAGTGCATGGGTGCTGACAGTGCGACAGGCACGCGAGGACAGAAGGAGAAGAGAGCGCTGGATAGTTCTACTATCCAGCGATCTGTTTACTACTGTATTGGCCTTCTTGTACCAGACTCCAGAAGCATAGGTGATAACCGGGATTAAAACTGCCTTATAGAAGAGGGACAGCGTTCTTTTCTTTAAGCTCCAGTCCTTCCGGGCAACCCTTGAGACTTGGGCAGTATACTTCCTGATCTTAATCCTGAGTTGATCTAGATGAGGAGTGAAGGAAAGGTTTTTGTCTAAGATCAAACCTAGATATTTAAGCTCTGTTTTTAGTTTTACTGTAACACCATTGACCTTGATATGGGGTGGTCTTCTCAAATCAAGGGTACCTTTTAGTAGGATCGAATTTGTTTTCTCTGGGGAGATCTTGAGGTTGTTTTGCTCTGCCCAAGCTTGAAGGGTGGAGATGGCCTGGTTGGCAGTTGCTTCTAGTTGGGCTCTGTTATTGGCAGAAAAGAGCATGACCAGGTCATCTGCATAGGCCTGGGTCTGTACATTGTTGAGTTTGGTGTTCAAGAAATCATCCAGCACCAGATTCCAGAGGAGAGGCCAGGACAGATCCCTGAAGGCATCCCCTGAAGACTGGTCTGGAGACACTGCAGTGGGCAGCGGACACAACTCGCCGGTCCTGGAGATAGATCTTGATGCATCCATATAAGTTTTCTGGGACTTGCGCCCTCCGGAGCCTGCCGAGGACGCTGGGCCACCAGAGGGAATCGAAAGCACCAGCAAAGTCGAAGGAGATTAGTAGAAAGTATTTGGAGTTGCAGTTGGTAGCAGCTTCAATGATTGTTTCCAGTGCATCTACCGTGGAGCGTCCTTTCCGGAAAGCGTACTGGTTAGGTGAGGAGAGACCGGCGTCATTGTAATGGGCTTCTATTCTATGGGAGATCATCCGTTCGAGAAGCTTGCTGAAGACTGGCAGCAGTGCAATGGGCAGGTAGGATTGTGGCAGATCATGTGGTTTGGTTGCATTCTTCAATATAAGTCTAACGGTTGCAGTCCTCCACTGTGTGGGGAAGAATTCTTGGTGAAGACAGTGGTTTAACAGGTTGAGTATGGTAGTGGGAATAAGTTCAATGGCTTTCTGGACGATTTCTGGATCGAGCATGTCTCTGCCCGGATAAGGTTTCCAACGCATGGCTCACCAGCGGGACGCTCTTCCCCTAGACCGAAGACCAGGTAATCAACACCAGAAACTACAAAAAAATACATCGCCAAGGACCTAACCCTGCGTGACAGACGGCACGGTGAAGAATGATCACTCGATACAGTACACTCATAGGTACGACCAGTTCGCCAATATAATAAATCAGAAGGTAGAGAAGACATACCAGTTGATCAAAGAAAGTGTTGCTCATTACAAGTACGAACCTCGGGACCGTACTATAGATCTCTACCCGCAAGTTGTACTGGGACCGCGCCATAAGAACGGACAAGATGATCCCAAACAGCAGACCGAACCTAACCATTACTTCTTGTCAGTGAAAGACTACCTACTCCTGATCGACGTAGCGGTGTCCAAACACCAGCCACGTCAAGGAAACCTGTAGGGCAAATCAGGAAGTACACGACCTAAGACAGGGTCAAAGAAATATGGCATATGGAACAAGTAACAACCATCTGGATTACCGTGTCTACCACTGGCATGGTGCTAAAGAGCCTCCATAAGAACCCAACAGCAATAAGCTCCCAGAGAACGCCTACGAGGAATTCCATAAAGCCACGATCCTAAACACCTGTAAGATAGTGTTCTTCGACCATAATAGAACCGGGCATAACAACCGCACTACGCACCTGGGACCAGTACCTGTCCCGAGTGGAAAAATCCCACAGGGAGAAGAAAAGATATAATAAAATTTGTTAAAGGAAAAAAAAATTACGAAAAATATTATTGCGAAATGAATATTCATCCCTTTTCGTTTTTGCGAAATTTAGGTCTCTTATTCAGAAAACTGTTTTGTCGCATTTCTTCAGTGTTACTTTCGAAGCCTACATTATAATATCTAACAATAATAATCCATTATACTGATATTCCATCATACATCTTTCCTGATGTCTTTTGTTTCCATTTTCTTGATACCTTGGCGAAAACATTCCCCTTTATCGTGCCAAATACTCCGAGATTTTCAGGGAAATAAAAATTAGTGTAATAAATGAAGTTTCGAGCTCATGTTACAACCCAACTCTTCGAATTTATTGAGCGTGCTGTCGACAGTATATTGAAATTCTACCTGCTTATTATATCCTAAAAATTCTTAATAACATCCTTGAAGGATGTTATTAAGAAGTACACAATTTAAAAATTTAAGGTTGTTATTAAGAAGTACACAATTTAAAAATTTAAGGATGTTATTAAGAAGTACACAATTCAAAAAGATATCAATTTAAAAATAAGCAGTACACGCTTCTTTTTAAATTGTAGTATCAGTTTGCATATGTGAGGGCTACAAAAAATCCCTTTTAGTAAGCTTTGCTTATGAATGAACAAAGAATTTACCTTAGAGATACTTGAAACAGTTTCCGTCTTTGTCTAAGACTTATGGACTGCTTCAAGTCTAATTTATGGACTTGAATCAGCAAGTTAAAGTAAAGGTCTCTTACTTTCACTACAAGTGAAAGTATAAGAGGACTTTTTTCGGTTAACCAGGCTTAAATCTGGCATCACCAAATTAAAATCAGGCTTCATGTTCAATGTTCTGGTTACCTAGCATCATGCTGTTTTGTTTCTTCTGTATCAAATGTTCGCTTCACGCTCTGCTGGCCCATTTATAATAAAGCAACGGAAACTTTATCGGAAAGTTCCATGGTTGATAGTAAGAAAACTAGAGATAGTTGAGAACAGTCATGCATCGCAGTTGTTCCAGAAAAATCTGCAGTATAATAAGTGGTTTTTAAAATTCAAAATATAGTGAAGCGTTGATCCAACTTCAATGACATACGGGTCACTTATGTAGAAGGAAAAATAATACATTGTTAATAATGTTTCGCTATGCTGATTCCGAAATCAGATACTATTTTCGGAATCTACATAGAGGAATTGATAAACCACAAGGTAAAGCATTAAAGATGATAAAACCATTGCAGAACTGTTTTATTAATTAAATTCAATTCATAAGGAGTTTAAAATCTTGAATAGGTATATACAGATGAATAAAACTTAAAATATATCATTATCTAGAATAAATTTCATTGTGAAACCTGATCACAAAAATCTCATCGTTTTACTCTTCCTTTTCGCCCCACATAAGTAAAATGACAATAGAATCGGCGAAATTTACAGACACGATGTAGTGACCCCCGCTATTCTCAAATTACCTCATCGCAAATTCTACAACTCGGTTGCAATAATGTAACACAGAGAATTAGAGATTAGAAACAGCAACTGCCTCAGCGCATATCTGTCGGCATTATAAGAGAAACTTTAATCACTCAGCGATATTTGATCCCTGTATGCTTGTTCTGGCTTTCATTCTCTCCTATGTACAGTACGAAAACTGTACACATTTTTCTCCCGTACATTCTGTTCTGACTTTCTTTCATTCTTTATTGTGCGTAATGACAAGATTCAACACAGAATCCAGAAGCGTCGCGATTTTAGCTAATTGTATTGCATGGTTTTTTGTTTGATTTTTAGGAGCATTAGCAACTAAGGCATATTGCTCCGGGATATGCGGTGGTCATTCCCTGACCTTTCCGCATCCTCCGTATTTGGTGCTCACGGGCTCGAACCCCGGTCTAATCAAGAAGCGTGTGCTACACACTGCTGCTCCTTCCCACCTGGCTACGGGGGCGCCTGTGTATGGAGGTTTAGCTTATTAATAGTAAGGTGTAATCATATGTACACAAAAAATTAATTTTATAACATTTAGATGGTTTAATTTGTATGTTTTTGTTTTAATAATACTCAGTGACGTTCTCTCAACACATTAAGTACTTCAGATAATTTTTTTTTTTTTATCAAAGACAAATTTTAATTACATCAATCACCGTGCAATGTGTCCTTTACTAATATGATTTAGTATTTTGCGGGCTGTATGTACAGATAGCCATATATATATATATATATATATATATATATATATATACCGATGAGCCAAAACATTATGACCAGAGAGTCGTTATGCAAATCGAAGCAACTGCAGGTGAATTACGGCGCGTGCGCGGGTCGGCACAAGGTATAAAAAAAAACTCCTGATACTGAGCTACGTTAACTAGTGTTACTCTTGTTCTTCAGATGGGAAAGTAGCGGACTTAAGCGAGTTTGACAAAGGCCAATGGCCAAACGACTGGGTCAGAGTTTATCCGAAACGGCACGGCTGATGAGATGCTGACGGTCAGCCGTGGTTAGTACCTACCGAAAGTTGTCCGAGGAGGGAAAACCAACCAACCGCCGGCGAGGTGTTGGACGACCACTGGTCATCGATGCTCGAGATGAGCGAAAGCTCTCCCGGATGGTACGAGGCAACAGAAGGGCGACTGTGGCGCAACTCGCTGGTAATTGGAATGCTGATGACGGGAGTAATGTGTCACAACACACAGTACATCCAACGCTGCTGAAAATGGGGCTGCGTAGCCGCAGACCGCTCCGAGTGCCCATGCTAACCACGGTTCACTAGCGACAGCGCCTACAGTGGGCACGTGAGCATCGTCTGGTCCGATGAATCACGTTTCCTGTTGCACCATGTCGACAGCCGGGTAAGTGTGCGCGTCGTTTACCTGGGGAAGTGATGGCGCCTGGATGCACTGTGGGACGAAAACAAGTCGGTGGCGGCGGTGTCATGCTTTGGGCGATGTTCTGCTGGGATACCCTTGGTGCAGTCGTCCATGCGCGGGCAGTCTGATGTCTACCACGCACCTAAACTTCATTGCTGACCAGGTACACCCTTTCATGGCAACGGTCTATCCCTCTGGCGATGCGGTTTTTCAGCAGGATAATGCGCCATGCCACACCACCGGGATTGTTCGAGACTGGTTCGCGGAACATGAGGAAGACTTCCAGGTATTACCCTGGCCTCCAAATTCCACAGGCATCAATCCCATCGAGCATCTGTGGTTTGTGTTGGAACAGCAACTCCGATCTGCGGCGTCTCAACCACGGATCTTAGAGGAGTTAAAGGATCTGCTGGTTACGTGTTGGTACCAGATAGCACAAGACACATTTAGAAATCTTGTAGCGTCCATGCCTCGCTGGATACGAACTGTTTTGGCTGCACGTGGAGGACCAACATCATATTAGGTAGGGGTCATAATGTTTTGGCTCATCGGTGTATATACAGATAAACAGTTTGCTGACAATGTTTCCTTTAGAAATAGCAAAAGGGCTACTGTTCCACTTCTGCTCCTGCCAACGCAACTGCAGCTTGGCTTGCTGGTTAATATGAGTAACTTCTGTTGAGCTCTCTGACTGCCGGTAGATGGCTGTTTGTTGAAATCTCTTTTGGAGAATACCGGCGATTATCAATCTCTAGGATGTGATGCTTGTGCTCTCTTAACCGGTTTCTGCCGTAGCCTACTTGCCAGGTCGTTGTGCTGTAGCTGAGGGGATAACCATCGCACAGTATAGTTGCTTTGTAATGTACTATACTATTTCTATGTGTATGGCGGATTTGCCAGATTTTTTTTTTTTTTTGTTTTTTGGCTAGGGGCCGCTTCACTCAACAAATGGGGAAAAAAATGTTTATCGAAATGAAATGGAATTTGTATAAAACAAGAACACAGTGGCAAATAAAGAATTCAGATTTTATCTCAATAAAACTAAATATTAAGTGATGAGCAGGAAATTTCTGTGTGTTTATTTTGTTTTTCTGGGGCAGTGAACGTCACCATATTAATAAAATGTCACAATTGGATTAATATTTTCTTTTTATTCTTAGATACCATCCTGCCTTCTCAAGCAGATTCAGCTTCATTTTTTCTGGCTGGGTTACCTATTGTCGCTCATCCGCTTATAATCCTCCGGCTCTTACAGCACAGGTTAGTAGGAAGTATGGTACATCGTCGTTGGTGTGGTTCTACTCCCAGGTCCAGTATAGGCTCCACCGAAAATCGTAGTCGTAAAGAATCATCAGGAGATGGAGATTCCTTAAGAATGCGCCGGAACGTCAACCTAACTATTAACTGTACTGTGCCTTCTTCTAAAATAGAAATAGAAAGTCGTAGTTCCATAAAAGATTCTACGGACACTCGTCTTATTATTCAGACCTCAGTTCCTCTGACGTCGGTAAAGGTAATGATGGGTCACACGGGCAGTCAGAGGTCGCAGAGGTATAGGAAAGACTCGGTAGGAGTAGCAGAGAAGTGTCCTCCAAACAACAGCAAAGACACAAGTCAATGTACATCGCCAAACTCCTATCAGAAGCGGATATTTCAGTTGCCCAATCTCAAGAAGAGAATATCTAGAAATCATAGTGCTGATCACAGCACTAAAAGTACCCAGAGTGAAGAAAATGACACCAGCGAAGCAGACATCGTAGCCTTTCAAAGAGAGCTGCAAAACCTTCCACGATTTGATCGGCAGGTTAGAATTTTCAGTTTAGTATAATTTGTCACGGTTGTATTCTGAATCAAAGATTACATTATAACTTTTAATTTTAATATATGTTTTTTTAAAGTTTGCATTTTCCAGCTCTCCTTTTAAAAATTGTATTTTTGGTTTAGTTTTAATATGCGCGATTACTAGGTTGTGGTCTTCTATTTGCAGGATTAATGCGGTGAAAAAGTCTGTAATCCTGATGAAAATAAAACGATTGCTTTAGTCAAATAATAAAAGTTATTATAGCAATGACATATGAGGCTCTATTAGCAGAGGAAGAGCCAAGTGAACGAAGTGAAAACAAGATTTCTGGTGCATGAAGATAAATTACATTATTTTTTATTTATTTTTTTTGTAGTTGTGGGCGCATCGGCTTCTGTGGCCATAGTGCACCTCCCAAGATTTTTTTTTTTTTTTTTTGCAGTACTTTGATCCAAGCCCGAGGCGGGATTCGAACCCGCGCCCTTTGGGTTGCTAGGCAGGCACTTTACCCACCTGGCTAGCCCGGTCGGCGATAAATTACACACCACAGATGAAAGTTGTCTAGTTCAGATTTATACTGGGACAGTTAAAGCTACCCTGCATGCGCGAATTGCGATAGCAAAGCAGTGGCACTCAAACTGTGGTCCGCGGACCCCAGGGGATCCTCTGAAAGTCTCTGAGAGTCTGTTAGATAATTATCTATACTATCTAACTGGAGCTTATATTATATTATAATATAAGCTCACCCGTCACACTAATTCTGAGACTTAACTTTTTCGGAAGTCAAGGTGCAATCGATTATGTATCACACAGACTGTATACAGACTGGCGGATTTTTAATTTTATTTTTGAAGGTTGATTAGAAATATTTTTTGTTTGTCGATCATAATATCTGATTATTGAAAACAATAACAATATGATATTTTAATTTGGTAGTCCAATGGTAAAGCTATGGATCAGAATGGGTCCTTGGCTGAAAACTTTCGCGTGGCGCTGCAATAGAGGAATAGATGGAACTCGCAGAAGGTCTACTAAGGAAAAATGGCAAGAGGTATACAGGAAATCTCAGCACGGTGTTACCCATCTGCTTACAGCAAGAAAATGTCTACATAGGATCAGCCCACGCAAAATCATTCATAACAGGTTACAGTACAAGAATATTATCTTCTGGTTGGATATACCCAAATGTCTTGGTCATTACCATAAAAAATGCGAATAGCTATCATTTGCTTTAGAATTATTAAACTGAAGTAACTGTGTTGTTTGACCACATTATAACCCTGCTAGAACGTTCATGCGCTTTGAACAAGAGGGCAAGCGACGCAGTGGGCCCCGGGTGCCAAGCGTTCCGTGGCCAAGCGATCTCAGTGCGTTTCTCAAAGCGAGCTATCTAGCTTTTTGCCATTGTATATATTCTGTTTATTTCTGAATACCGTTTCCTCATTTTATATTTAAGTAGCTCTTTCGTTCTACAAGAAGTAGGCAAAGGCCCAGAAAGGAAAGAAACCTTTCTGTTTCGCTTTCTTTATTACTAATACAACTAATAGCCGCTTGGTCACCTCGTGGCACTGCTCCTGCCTCCCTGTGGCGGGGCCGGTAACCTGAGTGGTAAAGACAAACCCCCAGGGCCAAAAGGGGCCGACATGGATATAAGTAACTATCCACTGTTAGAGTCCTCGAACTAAAGATCAGAAATTCATGACTCCAATCATCCGAAACGACTAAGGACGGAAAATCAGAATAAAGACGTGCCAGCATTTCTTATAATTCACTCATTATCCACGCAACCTGTTTGCAAACTATCGCCTTTTCTTATACAGAAATGTTTAGAATCGGTTTGTGGATCTCCTAAAATGGTTAAGCGTCTCCAATCTGGAGACTTTCTAATTGAAACTTCTAAGACAAATCACTCAGAGAAGCTGTTAAAATTAACATCATTTAACAGTATTCCAGTGTCAGTTACGCCCCATAACACTCTTAACACCTCTAGAGGCATTATTAGCGAATGGGATTTGCTATCCGTGTCAGAAGAAGAGATAATACAAGAACTCAGGGAACAAAAAGTGACTCATGCGCGGAGAATAATGACCAAAAAAGACGGCAACCTACTACCAAACAGGTCCATCATTTTGATATTTAGTACTCCGACTCTTCCATCTTCTGTTAAAGCAGGTTATTTAAACTGCAAGATTCAGCCCTACATCCCAAATCCCACTCGCTGCTTTAAGTGCCAGAAGTATTGCCATTCTCAGAGGGCATGCCGAGGCGATGCTGTGTGTCCTATTTGTGGCTCTAAGGAGCATTCGCAAGGAGACTGTACAGCTTCCACTCCTACTTGCCCTAACTGTAAAGGAAGCCATCCTGCCTTTTCTAAAGTATGTGACCTTTGGAAAACAGGCAAACAAATCTAGAAATATAAGGTGGAGCATAAAGTCACATACCCTGAAGCAAGGAAGCAAATACTGTTAACCATGCCTAGCCGATCATACGCATCCGTCACTAAAAACAGCCGGTCAGTTGCAACTCAAACAGATGTCTCCACAGAACCAAACATTTCATTTGTCACCTGGGCCAAAACTATGCTAACGTGCAATAAAATATCTACAGTTAATGAAAGCTGCAACATGCTAATCAGTATCCCAACTGATGCCATCTCAACCTTGCCCGTAAGAACAAAATCTGTTAGTGCTGAAAATCAAAAGACAATGAAACCACGCTATAGCAACATGGAAATGGAGGTTCAGTCAGAGGACGAAGACACAGTACTAGAATTACATGCCAATAATACCATGGACACAGGACGCCCAACCTTTCCCAGAAATGAAAAAAATCAAAACAAAATAGACAGATCAATCTTCCTGAAATAAACCCAATAAATGAACAAATTCCTACAATGGAACTGCAGAGGATTACGCAGTAATATAGATGACCTGAATGATTTACTCATAAAAACTAATGCATTAGGAGTATGCGTACAGGAAACATTTTTATCACCAAAAGTTTCACTCAAATTCAAAAACTATACTATGTTTAGGCGAGACAGGGATTCTGACTCTTCTTCTCGTGGAGGGGGTAGGTATTCTTGTCAAAACTACCATACCATCAAGACATCTCCAACTAGAAACCTCCCTAGAAGTTTTAGTAGTTCGGATGGCAATGGGAATACCATTAACTCTTGCATCTGTTTATATACCACCTAATTATCCTTGTTCCCAGACTGAACTTGGCAACCTTTTAACACAACTGCCACCTCCTGTCTGTTTCTCTGTGATTTCAACGGTCACCATCCATTGTGGAGATCCTCCACTATGGATAAGAGAGGCAAATTAATTGAAACATTCCTAGATAACCATAACCTGACTGTATTAAACACTGGCTATCCAACTCATGTTCAATTACCTACAGGTACACCATCTGCCATAGACTTATCCATCTGTTCAGCCTCTCTTTTTCCAAGTATGGAATGGTTGGTGTTGAATGATCCATTCCACAGTGACCATTTTCCCATCATCAGCTGAATTCAAACACAGGTCGTATCATGCCCTAAAGCCCGTACATCTTGGAATATCCACAAAGCAGACTGGAAAAACTACTCTACTCTACTTGTGTCCTACTAAACAAACAGTATGTAAAGCAACAACATATTGATGACGTAATCGAACACATTACCAGCCATATATTATCAGCAGTCGAAATTTCCATTCCAAAATCCAACCTGAGAAAGCGGGTACACCAAAACCAGTGGTAGAATCAAGATTGTACCACAGCGAAAGTATAAAAAACCGTTCTTTGAACCAATTTCGCAAATTCCCCACTACCGCCAACCTTATAGTTTTCAAAAAATTGAGAGCCAAAGCAAGACAAATTAGGAAAAAAGCAAAACGTGACTTCTGGATTAACTTCGCCTCAACTATTAACAAAAATACTGACACTCGGATTATCTGGAAAAAAATACAAGCTCTCAATGGAAAATTTCTACCTTTACAGTTCTCCAATAATACAGTGGAATGGGCAGGACCTATCCTCTCCTACTGACATCGCAAATGCTTTAGCAGAATCTTTCTATAATACTTCCGCCTCTACCACTTATGTGACTGCTTTTCAGAGAATTAAAACTAGTGAAGAACGTAAAAAATTGAATTTTTCAACTAATCTCCCACTTCCATATAACCAGCCCTTTACTATAGCTGAACTCAAAGAATCCTTGAGTAAATCTTCAAATAGTGCAGCAGGACCAGACGGAATTCACTACAGAATGCTTAAACATCTGTGTGAAGCTGATCTGTACACACTATTGCTATTTTATAACAGGATCTTCTCAGAAAACACATATCCTCTCTCATGGCGTCATTCCTATATTTGTGCAATACCAAAAACCGGGAAACGATATCTCTCTAGTTCAAAATTACAGACCAATATCATTGACAAGCTGTTTGGGCAAGATCTTCGAAAGGATGGTGCATAAGAGGCTCACCTGGATTCTAGACTCCCAAATTCTGCTTTCTGATCACCAATATGGCTTCCGCAAAAACAGGTCCACCCTAGATTTACTTTTCAAAATTGAATCCAACATACGTAACGCCTTCATCAGGAGATAACATTTAGTTATGGTCAACCTGGATATTCAGAAAGCATTCGACACCACATGGCGTCGTGGTATTATCAAAGATACGCATCAGTTGGGGCTAAGAGGCTATCTCCCTCAAATTATTCAGAACTTTTTAAAGTTACGTACCTTTTAAATCAGATATCAAAACTTCCTATCAACATCTCACATTCAAGAAGGTGTCCCACAGTGTTCCATACTGAGTCCAACCCTATTTGCAATTAGGGTCAACAATATATTGGAAGATCTTCCAAAAACTATTGAAGTATATATGTATGCAGATGACCTCACCATATCGTGCCAATCACAAAATATGAATACTATCGAAAGACAGTTACAAATTACTCTAAACAGAATATAATCCTGGATTTTACACAATGGATACCATCTTGCTGAACAGAAATCCGCTACCACTCATTTCTGCAAACTCCGGTCATTTCATCCTGATCCTGAGTTAAAGATAAAAAATTTGTCGGTTCCTCTGGTTAACTCTGTCCGATTTCTTGGCCTGATACTAAATGGAAAACTGAACTTTCAAGCACATGTGGCCTATCTTCGAACCATCTGCTTGAAGAAATTGAATATCCTTCGGTGTGTGTCATCCATGTCATGGGGCGCTAATCGGCATACGCTTATCCATATTTATAGAGCTCTCATCAGGTCCCGTTTGGACTACGGTTCTCCAGTGTATGACTCTGCGAGGAAGAGTACTTTAGAGCGATTAAATACCATCCGGCACAGTGCCCTTCGAGTTTCTCGAGGTGCTTTCAGAAACTCTCCAGTCCAGAGCCTTTACATTGAAGCCACGAACCTCCCTTACATCTTCAGAGGAAAACATTGCTTTTAATATATGCCGCAAAAATCCGCAGTCTTCCCTCTCACCCTAATTGGAGATGTCTGTACAATACCGAATGGGACTCATTTTACAACAGTAAACCAAATGAAAACAGACCTGCTGCACTTAGACTTAAAGAACTAACTCAAACGTGGAATATTGAAATCGGCAATATATATCAGAGCATAACACCGCCTGATCCACCGTGGACAAATATCCCTGCAATTCATGATGACTATTCCAACACTGGAAAAAGAACACCTTGTGTCCCTTCAATATCGCACAGTTACACGAAACTCACTCTGCTTCTAATTTACAGGCCTGTAAGATCTATACAGACGGATCAAAAACTGAGACCTAAGTAGGCGCTGCGGCGATCTTTCCATCATTCACCACTTATGTCTCATTACCTGTAGAATGCAGTATCTTCACTGCTGAGCTTTATGCTATTAACTTGGCTCTAGGTCACATTACTCAACTTCTAATTCCATCTGCCTTAATATACACTGACTCGCTCAGTGCTGTCTCTGCCATAAATAGTAATACCAACTCCTCTCACCCTGTAATAAAACAAATCCATTCTAAATTACTTGTGTGTAATGAGTCAAACCAAACTGCCATTCTGCTGGATTCCAGGTCATTCTGGGATAGCAGGAAATGAAAGAGCAGATCTTGCAGCCAAACAACCAGATACTACTCTTTTGCAGACTTTTCAAACCCCATATACTGATTATAAACACATTACCGTAAAGCATGTTACAATACCTGGTCACTAATCTGGAGAGGTTATCCAGGAAACAAACTATACCAAATAAAACCAGAACCAAAGCTGTGGCCCTCCAGCTTCCAGAAAAGCAGACGAGAAGAAACAATTTTAGGAAAGCTCAGGATTGCTTCTTCTTTATTAACAAAACAACAAGCGGCTCCTAGCCAGAAACTGGCAAATCCGCTATGTACATACAATGATATATATATATATATATATATATATATATGATACATATGATGATATATACGGTACATATAATCGTGTTAATTACAATGTTATAAGCGTAATGAACATGTAACATGTTCACACAGCAAATCACATCACGCAACTAATCAGAAGTATTAGTTGTGGCCTAGGAACCACAAGACAGCAGTCTTTTTTCTGTCCTAGGAAGAACGAAAAACGCACCCGCTGGAGGTAGTGCTATACCAAAGGGTGTTAGCTAATCCTGTATCCACAGCTGCCCAAACTGGGGTACCAGCTTAAAAAAAAAAAAGGAAAAAAGTAGATGGCAGGCGATATCAGTTTTAAGAAATATCGATTGCAGGTGTTGGGTTGGTTCCTTGTTGTTGATATGTTGATAAACTTGAGAAGAGTTGATTTCTTTTTGTGAAAACAGCAGAGCAGAACTGTTGTAGGGCTGAGAACCATTAAGAATTTTCAGTCAGTGCCACTTCATTTCCTTCAGAGAAGTTGCTGACAGCAGCTTGTAATGTAGATCTGCCATCGTGATACAGGTTGCAGCGATACAGAATGTGCGTCCAGGTTTCCTCATCACCACACAAGCAGAGATTGGTGTCGGACAAGCCAAAGTGAAATAGTTTGGAGTTGATGGAGCCGTGCCCAGGAAGTATATACGATGTTGTTAGGCTGGGAGAAAACCATTGGCGGACGATCTGGTTGAAAGGGAAGGTAACTGCAGGAACAAAAGAGCGGGTGGCTTGACTAGTAGTACTGGAATCCCATTGTGATTGCCACACACTGATAAGTTCATTCCAGATTCTCCGTTTCTCGTCTTTGATGTTAGCAGTTAAGTTGCATGAGATGCCGAGAATCTCGCCGGGAACTCCGTGCTTTAGACGATAGCATAGTTCTTTGAAGATGACATGCAGGTCTAGCGGTAAGACTCCAGCAAGGACCTGCAGAGCAGCAGAGGACACTGTCCTGCAGGCCCGGAGCATGGCAAGAAGCATAATCCGTTGAATGGAGATGAGCTTGGAACGGACTTTAACATTAACGGCTATATGAAACCAGACTCCCGAAGCATATGTTGTTATTGGTACGAATACTGCTGTATAATATAGTAAGAGAGTCTTCCTATTTAGTCCCCAGTCCGATTTGGAAATTCGGATAACTGCTGCAGTGAACTTCTTAATATTCGAGGCGAGGTGATTAATATGAGAGGAGAAGGTTAACCTGTCATCTAAAATTACGCTAAGATGTTTTAATTCAGGAACAAAAGAGATTTTCTTTCCGTCTATCTTTATAATTGGAGGTCTTCTGTAATCTAACTTGCCCTTAAAAACCATCAGTTTTGTTTTTGTGGCAGATATTCGCAGTTTATGTATACTTGACCACTTGATTAGCTCAGAAAGAGTTATACTGGCTGATTGTTCTAGTTGAAGACGCGATCGACCTGGAATTAGAAGAACCAAATCATCGATGTAGGCGAAGGCAGAGATATTGTCAGGTTTTTGCATGAGCCGGCTGTCCAAAACTATGTTCCAGAAGAGGGGTCCCAGAACTGATCCCTGGGGGCATCCTCTTGAGATGGCCCTTGAGAGAGACTGCTGTTTCGAGATTACTTAGATGAGTCTATTTTGGAAGTAGCTTCTAATAACTTGGAACTGTTGCTGAGAGCACTTGGCTTTGGTAAGACGATTGAGAGCGCTCTCCCCCGAGAGGGAATCGAAAGCTCCCTCGAAGTCGATGAATATGGCCATTTCATATTTAGCCCTCGAAGCTGATATGTGGTTAACTAAAGAGACCAAGGCGTCTTCACAGGATTTTCCCTTCTTGAAGCCAAATTGGGATGGAGATTAAGTTTTGACCTTCATTTTGGGCATACTCATCTCACTCACCTGTATCTATTAATTAATGACAGCGCTCCCCAATATACATCATGTCAAGTACAACTGACCACTCGCCATTTGTTAGTAGACTGTCCTCACTTTCAAAACATCCGCTTAGACACTTTTAAATCAATTATTAATATGCAGACATCAATAAATTTAATGCAGGTTCTGGGAGATGATCCTAATAAAAAAGAACTATTTACTTTCCTAAACCGGGTAGGAATAAATCATAAAATATAGTTAATAATACATATTCACCATTAGAAAGACACAATATGGCCCATGTAGCCTATGTGTCGTTAAACCCAACAACAAGCGACGCAGTGTGCGCTGGAAATATTTGTCATCACTAGGGGGGAAAAATACAAGAATTTCGAAAGTTCCAGCAAAATCATGCTAATGCATCATTTTCCCGTCGATTCACAAGTGCCGATTCATTTGTTGAGATAAAAACAGTGACGTTGGTTCGATTTTTACAGTTCCTCCAAGATGACTACATTCTAGAACAGAAGAGGTTTGGTATGGAGACCTCGACTCGAATGTTTGACTGAAGGTGTGATTTTGTTACAGAACAATATTCATCCCCTCACAAACATACATAACCACACACCAGTTCGCGAGTGCGGTACTCGTAGCACACGCTCTTTGAGTGGACCATGGTTCAAGCCGTTGACTACTAAATACGAGTAAAGATTTATTGTAAACTTCTGACCTTCATAGTTGCCTTGGCGCATATTCAAAACATAATAACATACACTCAGCACACTGCTATAACAACTCTTCAGCGAATACGTTGCGAAGAGCTCATCCATCCACTAAATAGTTCTGTTATGTTGCCTTTGGGAATTCCATTTTTGGGAAACTTAAAACAGATTCTGCAGATAGTTGATTCCAGTGTGAGGATGGTGTAATGAAACTTGTCCTGCAGTAACCAAATGGCTTTTACAATCAGACTTCGACAAATTTGGTACGTAGGTGGGATAGGAGTTTATACAGTTTATACTTTAAGCGGTATGATAATCTACCTGCAATCGGTTAGAAAATAAATCATTTTCCTTGTAGTAATATACTTCAGGTGCAATACTTGCACAAGCCTGTTGTACACTTGTTCAAACAGCAGTAGAATCTTCTCATATATCTGTTTATATTTTTATATTCGCTTCCAGGAAATCCACTAGCCTTATTACAGAAGCAAAGTGAATAGTCCATAGCAAAATGATATGACGAAAGCTCGTTTTCTCGTTTACGAAAGATACACTGAGTGTCTACTTTATTAGGTGCACTTAATCTAATAGCAATTATGCCTCTCTCTCCTCTCCTCTAGCCTCAGAACAGTCTGGATTCATCGTGGTGTGGACTCAGTGAGGTGTTGCGAGCTTGCCACAGGGATGTTGGCCCATGTTTGTTCAATTATATTCCACAGTTAATGGAGATCTGATAATTGCTGATCTCTGATCTGATAATTGCTGATCTCTACTCTGAAAAGCTCTTTCCTCCTTACCTCACAGGTTCTCAGCTGGATTGAGATCTCGACTTAGGGGAAGCCACACAGTAGTCTGAATTAATTTTTACGTTCCTGGAACCCTTTATGTAAAATCAAAGCTTTATAACATGACGCACGCATTATTATGTTGGATGGACTAATTCGCAGTGAATTGATTCCCATGGTCGGAAACAATTTTCAGATAGTTTGTGATATCCAAATGTTGCTCAAGTGGTATAAGGCGACCCAATGTACGCCATGAAAAGACTTTTCCCACCATTACACCGCCGCTACCACCAGTCTACATTGTTGATTGTGGACACCTGGCAGGATAGGTCCATATTTTTCCACTCCTCCTCTGTCCAGAATTGGAGATCCTGAGCGCACTGTAACCGTAACTTCGTGTATTTTTCTGACAGGATTGGATCCTGGTTCGGTTGAGACATCCCATCCATGATAAGGTAAGACGAGTTGTTCAATAAAAATTACTCTGGTTAACATTGTTTTACTGGATTGTAATTTTAATAACAATTCCTTTCTGTTATTCTGCGCGTCTTGTCAATCTCCGTTGACCTCTCGCATTAACGAACTGTGTCCGACCACAAGATTAGATTTTTTAAGTACATCGTTGGCTGGATGTTATTTGGCTATTGGACCAATAATCACTACATACTCGGAACGCAGTCGAACGTGAAAATTCCATCGGGCTGAGGTTTTCGAGATACACATACCGGCTGGTTTGACGCTGACTATATGCCACGTTCAGAGTCATTGAAATTTTTCACCTTGCCCATTCTCGCACTCATTTGTAGACATAAAACATCCTTATGTATCTGTTCACTTGTCTTATATAGCATGGTACGAAGCAGCACATACTATTACGGAAAGAATGCTCCATTTTATGAGGAGGTATGTGTACCTAATAAGGTGGCTAAGTGCGTACACTATCTTATATAGATACGATGTACATCAACGTTTCTTAATCTTTAATTATTTTTTTATTAATTAATTATTTTCTGTTTATACTCCGGCATGACAACCAAGTGTGGGGGGGGTGTATTTTAGTGATTTTATTTTTGTATATTTGGTTATATTTATTATTTCCCCTTTTAACAACTCCCCTTTATAATAACTCCCCACTTGCGCATCTGACTAAACTTTACAGAAAATTTCCAAGTTCTAGGGGAAAATCTCCTTGAGGTGTTTAATTCCCTTTGGATAGGCTTTTTCTCAGAATAACAAAGAGACACACAAATGTTGTATAATAAAAATACAGTTTATTGGACACTTTTACATAGATACATCAAACAAAAGAAATTTATTAAGCTCATGACCAAATAGATTTAATTTCATCTTCTTATGACAAAATGTATATGAGCAAAGTATTTTGCCTATTGAGCAAACTCAAGGAGGGCTATTTCCTTTACATAAATCATAAACAACTATCTCCACCTTTAAACTAACAAAATGTTTCTACTTCCTTACTCCTGAGTTCAATTGACTTTCAAAGAATCTATTAACATTCTCCTTTCATTACAAAACAATTCATACTCCAAATTGATAAGCTCCGATACTCTTAATTTCAGTATAAATCATTACTCTGTTTTCTAACAGATTATAGCCTACAACCTTCTCTAATCTAGGTAATTATTATTACTATCAAATTTCTACAATTAACTACTTGCACATTCGGGGGTTACTGACATCCGTCTATCCCCTTCCAAAATTCATACTTAGTCATTCACTTATTTAACCAAATATTAACAAGTATCAATCACATCAAAAATTTTATATCTATTCCTTTCCAAAATTTATCTATATGTATATTGACTTGCCCTGGGTAATGTCCTTCAGTCCATAACATTCACTAACTTATTCATTACAATAAAGTACTACTTATACATATGTGTTCAATCAAAAGTTCTGATAAATTGGTTATCAAGTGTCTATAATCGATGTGATGGTGAGAGTACTTAAACAAACTAATCACTTACTGACATAACTTGGCAGACTTCACGGTACATCCTTCTCTAAGCGAGTAGTGGATTCTTTCTATCTGGGTCGCATCTCACAATCACTGGCGGAGTTCGATATAAGATACTGGATTCCTTCCTGGGTACCTTTTTATTTCTTTATGGACGCATTAATTTCATCTGATCAGAATGGCTGTACTCTTTTTGTCCGGCTTCGGGTTTCATCAGCTCCAGCTTACTTGCTCTCAGAATATCAGGCAATATCGTTCCTTCATAATGGAGTTGACTCCTTCTCATCTACTTTAAGGATCTTGAAAAATTTTCCCTCTTTTCTATGGCACGTGTTCAGCTCTCACTTCGAAACTCAGTCTACTTTTGACTGACTGTCTGACCGACTTCTGCACCTCATCTTCATCTTTCCACTTACTCGACTGCCTCTCTCACTAACTTATTAGATCAACGACTTAACTGTTCACCTAAAGCTTATCTACCCCTCATACTGACTACACATTAAACTTAGCCACTTTTCTCCACCGGCTACTCTATCTAAAAAAACTCATTCCTTTCTTTTCTTCTCCAACTCTCATCTTTCTGCCCCACTCACTGACACTGACCCACTCTCATCTTACTGCCCAACTCACTGACACTGACCCACTCTCCTCTTACTGCCCAACTCACTGACACTGACCCACTCTCCTCTTACTGCCCAACTCACTGACACTGACCCACTCTCCTCTTACTGCCCAACTCACTGACACTGACCCACTCTCTTTCTGTCCGTCTCCATCCACAAATTTTTCTTCCGAGTTTGTCACGCCTTCCTACAGTGGTTCTGCCAATCTCCTCCTTCCTATATTCATTTTTATCCTTTCATTTGTTGGCAGGTCAGCCAGCCCTGGTAGCACGTGATTCACAATACCCCTCTCCTTTTTTATTTCCTACCTGTTGACATCCGTTGAGCTCTTTCATGTAGGCCGAATGTATCAAAACAGCTCCTTCTGTGTCATCACAGCTTGTCTCCATAGCACTACAGACAAACCACAAATGTGTCACTGGAGACCATCGCGTCTATTTTTAGAGGCTTGTGTGTGCGTTTTGCCATATGCGTTTCCGGTGCGTGACCCCTCATAAACTTGTTGCGCCGTACCACCTGCTGGGCTTGCTATAGTATTTTCCGTCAGT
This sequence comes from Mastigoproctus giganteus, assembly GCF_048544385.1. Lineage (NCBI taxonomy): Eukaryota > Metazoa > Arthropoda > Arachnida > Uropygi > Thelyphonidae > Mastigoproctus > Mastigoproctus giganteus. The sequence goes on from NC_143576.1 coordinate 141,789,054, forward strand.
TTTCTGTTTTTGACGGATTTAAAGCTAATTTTTCTGTTTTTCGTTCTTCCTACCTTTTAAGTTTTACAATCCTTACTGGATAATTCTTGTTTATTGAACTGACGCTATTAACATTTCTCCCAACGGCAAGAATCCAAAAAGGAAAACTAACTTCAGAAGTCAAAAAAAATATTTTATTTTTGTAAGATTTTCAGATCTTACAATTGCCGCTCCTCTCCCAAAAAAAATTATACCTGTGTAGAATTTTTTTTTCATTTTTTTTTTTTTTCTATACTCCATCACCTTCCCTGGAATTTAACCACCTACATCTATTTACATCTCTTTAATATACAACCACTTATTATACACTACCTTCTGATGCCAAATATTTACAATTATATACATGTACATTAATTAAATGTATATTTTGGGCTTCCCTAAAACTATTCCCATCCCATGTACTCATCAATTAATCCTCCCACTAAATATAATTGCTGGAGTCTGTTTGATTCTTTCAGTTTAATTGCCCTTTCTTCACTTTGATTCGCAAGTCCTTCTTTCCACTGTTCTTTGATTCTACCGCGGTTTGCTACTTCCGTTCGAGGTTTGCTATTTTTATTTTCTAGTTTCTCTTCCCTTTGAGATATTATTTGCCCTGAATTTTGCCTAACCTTCTCTGTTAATTCTACTAATTCCACATTCACTATTTTGTTTTCTGCTTGTTGCCTTGTTCCGTCATTTTCTCTAATTCTTCTCTTTCTCCTTAATCTTCTTAATTCTTCCTGCGCAATCAGAACTTTATCAACATCTTTTTTTCTTTGCGGTAACTTTTGACTCGTTCGTTGCACTTGCCTCTCATTGCCTTTCCTTATGTTTCTTTTCGCTTCCACCACTGCAGTCGGTGTCTTACATTTATCATCATTTTCTCTCATCTGATAACCAACTTTGATCCTATGGGATCTACTTTCGTTTTCGCTTGGCCTGGATTTTAGGTTTGCTGGTCTCCATGGATAGAACCGACCTCTCTTCAGTTTCCATTCCTTTCTTGGGTCAACAGCTTTGTATTCATCTCTGTGATGTACTCTTCTTGCTGGGCAAAATCTAGCTATATGCCCAATTCTGTTACACCTATAACACTTGACTTGACTTGGATGATTCCATTTATGTCCTAGGGTGGCCACAACTATTGGTTCTCTATTTATAAACTCACTTCTATGTGTGTGTGGCTTCCTCCTTGTGCTGCCTGATTTATTGCTCCTTTTTTCACATGAATTATTTTTCCAGCATCTAAGATGCAGAGCATTCATGCTTATATGCTGCCTTTGATTTGTGCCCCTGTCGTGACAGTATTCATTTCTGCTCTCGTGATGCCTATTTCTGTACCAGCACTCCCTCGCCCAGTGATTGCTTCGCCCGCATATGTAGCATTTCTTTCCATATCTTTCTTGCCTAACTTCTTTGACTTCCTCTTTCTTTATTTGTTTTTTGGTATTAAATTCTTCTAATAACTTGTTTAATTTGGCTTCCACCCCTGCGATCTGTTTCTCTAAACCATCTAATTTCTTATCCCTACTGTTTTCGGGTTTTGTTTCCCCTTCGGATACTAATATGTTAACATCCTTTCTAGTGTTCCCCCTACCGTGAAAATCTAGTTTCTCCTCTTCAACGGCTAGTTCTGCCGCTTCTGCTAAGGATTTTGGCTTTCTCCTTAGTATCTCTCGCCTATATCTTTCTCTAATTCCCGATAAAAACTGGTCCATTAGAATTTTATCGAAGGCTCCATTTTCATTTTCGGAAACTTCGGTGTTTAGTTTAATTGTTCTAAACTTCTTATAATATTCTTCCACGGTTTCGCGACTGGTTTGTGTTATGTTGCTTAGCCTATTGATTCCTTCCAGGAAGGTAATTTTCTCAGAGAATAGCTTTCTTAATATTTTCTCGAATTGTTCGAGAGTTTCAACTTCTGTGGACTGCGTAGTTTCTAAATATTTTCTCTGTGCTGCGCCTTCTAATTTAAACTCGGCCATAGTGACTACCTCTAATTCTGTTAGCCCTTCCTTTTCTTTTATCATTATCAGTTTACGCAGGAAATAGTCTACACTTTCCGATGGTTCGCCCCTAAAAACTTTTAAGAACTTACTTAATCTAAGGGATCCATTATTGTTACTCACTATGCTAGAACTTGTTTCCACTGATTCTTCCCTTCCATTATTTTCTGTTCTTTCCCTGTCCCTACTGCTATGTGCCCTTCTTGTAGCCATCTTTAATTTAATTGACAAATTAATTAACAGTAATATAATTGCCCTTTTTAAGTTTAATCTGTCCTAAATGCTTATCTCTTAGCCTAATAATGAATTCCTATACACTTAATTACTCCTAATACTTCAATATTCCTTTCTTTATATTCACCTTTATCTACTCAATCCAAGTTCAATCTGTGATCAATTCACTAATACATAATTAAACGTGTTTCAATTTTAACACTTTAAATCTATAAATTTCTTATCTTAGCAAATTTATCTGCTGATCAATCCAATACCATATAAATAATCAACTCAGTGCTTAACTTTTTATCTCCACCATTATTTACCTTAATATTTTTCAACCAATATTCAATTTTATATTATACAACAATTCTAAATCGATATGATATGTATTCTGGCTCGCCAGCTGAATTTTTTTCTCAGTTTCAGCAACTGGGCTTAACTTATTTCCTTGCTATTCTGGTACACTGCCTTCCGTTTGGGAATTATATCCTGGCTGGCTCGCCAATTGTGGGGGGGGGGTGTATTTTAGTGATTTTATTTTTGTATATTTGGTTATATTTATTATTTCCCCTTTTAACAACTCCCCTTTATAATAACTCCCCACTTGCGCATCTGACTAAACTTTACAGAAAATTTCCAAGTTCTAGGGGAAAATCTCCTTGAGGTGTTTAATTCCCTTTGGATAGGCTTTTTCTCAGAATAACAAAGAGACACACAAATGTTGTATAATAAAAATACAGTTTATTGGACACTTTTACATAGATACATCAAACAAAAGAAATTTATTAAGCTCATGACCAAATAGATTTAATTTCATCTTCTTATGACAAAATGTATATGAGCAAAGTATTTTGCCTATTGAGCAAACTCAAGGAGGGCTATTTCCTTTACATAAATCATAAACAACTATCTCCACCTTTAAACTAACAAAATGTTTCTACTTCCTTACTCCTGAGTTCAATTGACTTTCAAAGAATCTATTAACATTCTCCTTTCATTACAAAACAATTCCTACTCCAAATTGATAAGCTCCGATACTCTTAATTTCAGTATAAATCATTACTCTGTTTTCTAACAGATTATAGCCTACAACCTTCTCTAATCTAGGTAATTATTATTACTATCAAATTTCTACAATTAACTACTTGCACATTCGGGGGTTACTGACATCCGTCTATCCCCTTCCAAAATTCATACTTAGTCATTCACTTATTTAACCAAATATTAACAAGTATCAATCACATCAAAAATTTTATATCTATTCCTTTCCAAAATTTATCTATATGTATATTGACTTGCCCTGGGTAATGTCCTTCAGTCCATAACATTCACTAACTTATTCATTACAATAAAGTACTACTTATACATATGTGTTCAATCAAAAGTTCTGATAAATTGGTTATCAAGTGTCTATAATAGATGTGATGGTGAGAGTACTTAAACAAACTAATCACTTACTGACCTAACTTGGCAGACTTCACGGTACATCCTTCTCTAAGCGAGTAGTGGATTCTTTCTATCTGGGTCGCATCTCACAATCACTGGCGGAGTTCGATATAAGATACTGGATTCCTTCCTGGGTACCTTTTTATTTCTTTATGGACGCATTAATTTCATCTTATCAGAATGGCTGTACTCTCTTTGTCCGGCTTCGGGTTTCATCAGCTCCAGCTTACTTGCTCTCAGAATATCAGGCAATATCGTTCCTTCATAATGGAGTTGACTCCTTCTCATCTACTTTAAGGATCTTGAAAAATTTTCCCTCTTTTCTATGGCACGTGTTCAGCTCTCACTTCGAAACTCAGTCTACTTTTGACTGACTGTCTGACCGACTTCTGCACCTCATCTTCATCTTTCCACTTACTCGACTGCCTCTCTCACTAACTTATTAGATCAACGACTTAACTGTTCACCTAAAGCTTATCTACCCCTCATACTGACTACACATTAAACTTAGCCACTTTTCTCCACCGGCTACTCTATCTAAAAAAACTCATTCCTTTCTTTTCTTCTCCAACTCTCATCTTTCTGCCCCACTCACTGACACTGACCCACTCTCATCTTACTGCCCAACTCACTGACACTGACCCACTCTCCTCTTACTGCCCAACTCACTGACACTGACCCACTCTCCTCTTACTGCCCAACTCACTGACACTGACCCACTCTCCTCTTACTGCCCAACTCACTGACACTGACCCACTCTCTTTCTGTCCGTCTCCATCCACAAATTTTTCTTCCGAGTTTGTCACGCCTTCCTACAGTGGTTCTGCCAATCTCCTCCTTCCTATATTCATTTTTATCCTTTCATTTGTTGGCAGGTCAGCCAGCCCTGGTAGCACGTGATTCACAATACCCCTCTCCTTTTTTATTTCCTACCTGTTGACATCCGTTGAGCTCTTTCATGTAGGCCGAATGTATCAAAACAGCTCCTTCTGTGTCATCACAGCTTGTCTCCATAGCACTACAGACAAACCACAAATGTGTCACTGGAGACCATCGCGTCTATTTTAGAGGCTTGTGTGTGCGTTTTGCCATATGCGTTTCCGGTGCGTGACCCCTCATAAACTTGTTGCGCCGTACCACCTGCTGGGCTTGCTATAGTATTTTCCGTCAGTTTTCTGTTTTTGACGGATTTAAAGCTAATTTTTCTGTTTTTCGTTCTTCCTACCTTTTAAGTTTTACAATCCTTACTGGATAATTCTTGTTTATTGAACTGACGCTATTAACATTTCTCCCAACGGCAAGAATCCAAAAAGGAAAACTAACTTCAGAAGTCAAAAAAAATATTTTATTTTTGTAAGATTTTCAGATCTTACACAAGGTCCAGAGACCACTAGTGGTGCTTGAGTAATTAATAAGTGGTCAGTGCATTCAAAGATGAGTAAAGTGATGTGATTCTATTTTTTTTTTATAAAATAAAAGGCTAGCTTTATTTATTTTTATAACAAACATGTTTCCAAGTTCAATAATTGTGTATATTCATGCTAATAACACTCTCCTACTAAATAAATTAAGATAATTTTTGTTGCAGGATTCTGATAGAAACCAAAAGTTGTTAGAGCTATGGTGGTCCGCGTAAAATGTACGTGATCAATTTAAGGAAAGCTTACTGCCATAGATAACTCCTATAATAGAGGCGAACAAACCTAGAAAAAAAAAACCGATATTCAGTGACATTGGGAAGTTTTGAAAGTGACAGTTAAGAATTCTGATTATTCTGATAAGATTAGTTTGAAACGAACCAATCTTATCAATGTCATTTAAACGAAAAATCCTCGTAAAAAACTCGAGCATTGATTAACTTAATAAGACCCTCGAAACTTGTATCATATTACAAAAGCTCATAGGAGAACATGTAGTCCGAGAGTTTTCTCCGTGCATAGTGAGAGAGAGAGACTTTAGAAGATGAAAGTATCTGGATAGATAACGTTGTGGGAAATAAGCCATTGCCTTTACATAAATACACTGGTAGTAAAAAGCTAGAGAAAAAAAGTAAAAATATTTTAAATACAAACACTAATTAAGCAAAATAATAAATAAAATCGAATAGCAGTCGTTTATGAAACAAGACATTGACCACGTAAAGAAAGTCGCTCGCACCCTGATGCATTTGGCAAAACAGGTTGTCTTCGCAACTTCTGTATTTCGTGTTTATCGTGCACTATCTATTTCAAGATATCAACGAGAGTGAAAATTTCAATGATCCTATGAGGTTCAGAGTAATAGAGATGGAAACTGGAAGGAGCTAGTCTGTCATGACTCAGTAAGTGTGCTGGTGATATTTTTGGAAACCTTTGTATTATCTCTCTATACATTAAAAAAGTTTTCCTCCTAGTTATATTTATTCGAGCCAATGGGAGAAGAGGGCGGGGAAATACGTCACTACAAATGCGCAAGTAAATAATTACATTGTTGTCTTGCACTGAAAGACAACTGCCTCCACAACGTTCACCAACCTGGTGCATGAGGTTGGAGAATGTTATGGCATTATTTGATGTTCCATTGTAATATTAGCTGATGAAGTGACCGGTATAGTTTAGTATTTTGTAAATATTTTAAATATTTGTATAGTTTGTAAATATTTTAGTCCTGCTCTTTCGAATGAAACAATATCCCTTATGGAACCCGAAACAAAAGGCCTTTTCTTAAATGACCTATGTAAACGCAGGTAAATAATTACATTGTGATATCTATTCAACCTTGAGAATGCCGAGTGGAAAGCGGGGGTAGCTAATGGGAGAAGAAGGATACGGGTAGAGTGGTGCAAGTGGGCAGGCAAATTACGTCATTACAAATGTACAGGTAAATAATTACATTGTTGTCTTACACTAAAAGACAACTGTCTCCAACAACGTTCACGAGGTTGGAGAATGTTATGGCATCATTTGATGTTCCATTGTAATATTAGATGATGAAGGGACCGGTATTTAGATATCGATCAAAGTAAAGTTTGTTAGCTGTCTGACGGCAACAGGGGTTTCCCTCATCTCCGCGTTGTGGACTGTGTTTAACAGTACTCCGTGGAGGCCAAAGATTTAAAAGTTTCTGGGGAATAAAATGACGTATGGCGTTATGTTCTGTTGTTGTTCTGACCATTTAGGTGTTGGGACCCGCCATTGGGCACACTTTCCGACGAGGAGGCAGTTCAGGCACCCAGTAGATTTTTTAAGTACTCTGACGAGCCCTACTTTACGTAGAAAAGATTTGACTTACTTCGTCATACCTCTACATTTTACGTAGAAAAGCGTGCGCGGGGGTTGGCAAGCGAAGCCCCCTAGTTGTTATTATTATTAACATATTTTTATTTCCAACATCAGTGAGCATCCTCGGAACTTTTTTCACGACGGGCCAGATAACCGAGAGATTGACGAGCGGGCCTGTATAATCATTTTGTTCAATATGTACAATTCAGTAAATACAACAAAAATGAAGACAACGAATATATTTATTTACCAATACACAAAATGTGCAAAAATAAAGAATATATAGAAAAATAAAGATAACAAATATATTTATTTATCAGAAACTTATCAAGGAGGGCGACATTAGGAATAAGATAAGCAGAAAAGATTAATGTGATTTATGGAACTGGCGTTTAGCTTTTAAAATATCATCAATGTTTGCTTTTGAATTACTACACCCAACCAAGAGAATTGCCTTTAAATGTTCGTCACTCAGCCTTGTTCGATATGTGGACTTTACATATTTCAGTTTTGAAAATGCTTGCTCACAGACATAAGTTGTACCGAACACTGATGCCATACCAGAGGCAAATTTCTTTAATTTTGAAAACTCATTATCAGATAAGCAGCGATGAAATTCTACAAGATTTCCTTCTCTGTGTTTCTCTTTCAATAGGTCATTTGCTTGTAAATCAATGATCTCTAACTGTAGTTCGACTGGCACGTCATCAACGTTACAATGATTTCAACATCAATTTTAAAACAAAAGAATGTCACTCTCAATTCTGTCGAGGTCTGAAAATCTTTTCAAAAAATGCTTTTTTAAGTCATTAATAATTTTCTTTGGAAACTCGAGATTGATATCTTCTCCGATTTCAGCAAGAAATGTTTTGAAACACTGAAAATGAGAGAAATCTCCTCTTTCTAGTTGTGCTCCAAAAAGTAATAGCTTTCTTCGAAATCCTTTAATGATTCGGTAAAGGTCACAGATAAAGTTGTCCTTTCCTTGAAGTTTTAAATTCAATTCATTCATGTGAGATGTTATGTCAACCAAACATGACAATTTTGATAGCCTGGTAGGATCTGATAGAAGTGTATCAGCTCTATCCGTTTCTGTGAGGAAAATATCTATTTCTTTTCGTAGCTTATAAAAACGAAACAGGACTTTACCGCAGCTAAGCCACCTCACTGCTGTGTGATGAGGTAAGTCACAAAATTCAGGGTCAATTTCTTCAAGAAAAGCCTGGAACTGGCAGTGATTAAGTGCATGGCTCCGAATAAAGTTCACTGCAGAGATGACTGGTTTCAGTACGCAAGAAATATCTAAGTCTTTGCCACATAGTGCTTGTTGATGTATAATGCAGTGTATAAACAAAGCACCCGGAAGTTGAAGATCTAACTTAGTTCTAATCTTCCCTACGAGACCCTTCCTAACATCTATCCCCTGCTGCACCCTAGCGATCATATCCCATAACCATGATCGACGGAGATGGGCGGTAGATACGACTACTTTAACGAATGGCAGGTTCTCCTGACAAAGCACCTTATCGACTTACCTTATCGCCGTTGCCAAGGTGTAAGCCCCGCTCACAAGCTGTCATTGAAACAGTAGTATTTCGTTGATTCACTATTTATTATATTTCCATATAAATAATTACAATATATTTTAGAAATTTTGATCATTTGTAGCACAGTGCGGGGCGGGCCGGATGAACAGACTACGCGAGCTGGATCTGGCCCGCGGGCCGTAGTTTGGTGACCCCTGGTCTAGAGGGATGTGCATCATAAATATTTAAGGCGATTACATTGATTTAATTAAAAGAATGGAAAACATTGAATTTACAAGTAGGCTTATTAATACACTGGTGTTCAAAGAAATTAATACACTGGTCATCAAGGAATTTCTCAATTCTAACCCTTTTTGGCGATGATATGTTACATTAATGGGTAGCATCACAAATAGAAATATTAACAAAAGATATTTATTAATAGTTAAGGCAAAGCTAAGTAATATTTGACAGGTGCTCTCAAAATATTCGAAAATGAGCATTTGCAACCTTAATACAACAGTTTTGGTAAACACGACGATTATGGTTGAAATGTTATCAGAAGCCCTCAGTTTATTATTTTAAATGGAAAACAAAATGAAAAGTTCACTAGGTGCAAACTAATATTTAGTTGAACCGCCTCTGGCCCCGGTGACAGCAGCACACCGTCGAGGCATTGACAAGATCAATTTCTGAAGATAATCAACTGATAGTTCGGACTGAAAAATATACAGTTCTGAAATTATACAGGTAATGTTCAACAGAAAGGACATAAATAATTGATTTTGGAAGATTGATTTTTTTAATTCAATTCAATGAACAAGTTATATCAAAATTGTAGAATTTCACAATATGAAAAGATTGATACGAACATAACTGTATTTAGCGTACATACATGACTGCACTGAACTACAGGTACGCGTTTGACACAGTAGAGCTCGATGCTTGCCTACGCAGTGACGCGACTCTCTAAAATGTTGTTTAAGTTCTTTTGCCGCGCAGGCCGTTTAAAAATTACTCGCGGGCCGGACACGGCCCGCAGGTTGGATACCACTATTATAGATGATTCAAGAGAAGTTGTGGGCCCTTCATTTCTGATGTGGCAGTTGCTGTTTTTGGTTGGATTTTAGGAGAATCGGCAACTAAGGCCATGATTCTTCGTGATATTGTCTGTAAATTGCGCGGTGGTTGTCGTGGGTCAGCATTATAGGAGTAGTTTCGTGGTGTTCGTGTGTGCCTTTTGCTATATCTTGAATATAGAGAGATCCTAGAAACCATTGTGACGACCGCAACTTTGTGTAATGGATATATTCAAGCTACAAAAGTCTGCGGATCGAAAATCTGTAGTGTTTCCCAACGTGTTGCCATTTGTTGCTCCCGTGCCGCACTATGAAGAACTGAAAATTCCCAATTCACCTTCCAAAGAAGCGTCTTCGGGGTTGGATGGAGAATCTGGAGAACAGAATATTTAGGATTATACCTCAGAAGTCTGTACAAGTAAAGTGCCTCATTTTTCTAATCAAAAATGAATTGTATAACTTACTGAGGGACGTGGGTCTAACAAGATGCTGTGCTGAGCTCCTGACGTCTCATTTAGAATATACCGGATCTCAGCTGCAAGACATCCACATACAGAAATAGACACCAACATACGGAAAAGGACAGCAACATGCAGAAAAAGACACCACCGCCAACAACAGTATAAATCTTCTTAATACACATTTTATGCTGTTACAGAAACCCTGTGCTCTTGTTTTCATTTGATTGATCTTCTTGAAGAAATTGGCATTAGTCACAATTCAGAAGAGTGATGATGATGCCTTTTCATAGACGCTTCAGCTAAAAGTTTGAGAATGTGTTGCGTCACAGTGAGAATAGACTTCCATCGATTGTGCACTGTTCATATTAAAAAGATCATTCTCTTCTGAGCGCTGATCTGCCAGAATTCACTTTCAGCTTGGCGCACGCAGTGTAGTTTGCTTGTTTGTTATTTGGTTTTTAGGAGCTGTTGTTGTTGTTTGGTTTTAGGAGCATTAGCAACTAAGGCCATATTGCTCCGGTGCGGTGGTCATTCCCTGACCTTTCCGCATCCTCCGTATTTGGTGGTGACGGGCTCGAACCCCGGTCTAATCAAGAAGCGTGTGCTCCTTCCCCCCTGGCTACGGAGGCGCCACGCAGTGTAGTAAATAGTCCTTTGTTTCTCAGAAACAAAATCTTGCTTTCAACGCTCCATATGAAGCTCGGACTGGTAACACAGTTTGTCAAATCCCTGGATCTTCAAGGTGACACATTCAAACATGTACAATCAATGTATGCATAATTGTCTGATCCAAAAGTGAAAGGTGGCATGTTTGTTGGCTTCACGAGAACTAGAAGACAAAATGACTGAGGCCATTTTCGCCTTATATTGAATGATTTTTTTTTTTTAGTTATTTTAGAAGTGAATATTACAAAGAAATAGTTGACAAAGTTGCGTGACAGTTACGGAAAAATGGAATGCAAATTGTCAATCAAGCTTACCCAATCGTCTCAGATTTATAAAGAAACACAAGAATGCAGATAAACACCGTTTTGGTTGATTGTTGGATGGGTTTTAGGCGCATCAGCAACTTAGGCCATATTGCGCCGTATATGACATGTCTCTAAATTTCGTGCGTTCTGTGGTTGATTTGCTGTTTGCTGGACAAAAAAAAACCTCATGTTTCCGGAGGGAAAACCATGCTGCTTTCGCCTGAGACCGAATAACTCAGCCATATGAAAAAAGACCGATAAAAATTTCTCGCCTCATTGACGGGATTCGAACTCTGATCTTTTCCACCTGGTGTGGAGAGGGCGGCGATTATATCAATTTTGCTACGCACGAGGGCAAATCAGTTTTGAAAATTTGTTACTTTGTGTCCAGTTAGGTAAAGTCGTTCAGACAGAAATGAAGAATAACGCTCCGCCATTTCTTTAGATAACATGTTGTGGACAATGCAACATGTTATTGCCTGGTGCTACGAAGCCCCTACTGCAGTAGAAATGGATAATCCTCGAATGCTCACGCCTCCAATTCTTTGGATAAGAGCCTGTGTGATTGATTTTTTACACTAGATGGAGGAGTCATTCAAAGTTGGCGCTTTCGGACAACAACGATATTCTTTGAATAGTAGATCGTTTCTTAACCACGCTTCAGAGAAAAAAACAAAAAAAAAAGAAGAATAAGAGCTGTATCAGACAACTCCCATATTTCAAATACTTGTAAATAAAGCTCTTCTTCTTAATAATGGTCATGCCACTATTTTTTTGAAAAATTCGCGTATAAAGACAGCAAGCTGTTAGTAGAAGTACGGGACGAGTAGAAAACGTAGACCCCTTTGGCAATTGTATGTTATTGGTAGAGGAGATGAAAAAATCTAACTTTACAGTGCCGCCTTTTTGAAAGCAAAAGATACCACAATATTATAATATTATATTTGTAAACTGTTCGATCCTTTGTTGTTCCCGGAGTATAAGAAGAGAATTTCAAATTTATTTACCGTTACTTACCGAACTTACTAGAAGTACGCCAAAGATTAACTTGTGGACAGCTTGTCCAACAATCATCAAATCGTGCGTGAGAGATCATTGTTATTTATAGCCCAAGCTGCCGTCTCACATTCTAGCCAACTTGCTACGTTGTATGGAGCTGACTCACTGCACGAGGCAACACTGACAGAGAATATTATGGCACAACGAATTACGCTACACAGGCCAAGAATGAGATGGATCCAGCTGAATGTAGCGCATGCCTACGTAGAAATTTTGTGGTAGCTACACCGAACAAAACTTCGCAATTTACGTTTTGTAAATGAACCAGATACTGTATTGAGGGATGAGGAACATAAAATTGTCTACATACAAAAATTTTGTCGAAGGCATCACCTCTAGAATTTTTGCGGTAATTAATGGTGGTCACATGTTAAATTTTAGTAAATATATTACAATTTTTATAAATACATAAATTTACTATAATATATTAAATTATATTTATTGAAAACTATAGGCTCTTCTCTCTTAGCGTCTCAACATTGGAGGATGAGGTATATAGCAAGTATTTTTTGACTCTGGTTTTGAAATGTCCGTGTTTCACAATATATGAAAAATAATTCCAAAGTTGCAACAGTTCTTTTATGTACGTGAAACAATCGTGAGATTGATTCACGTACATAAATGAGTCATCTACTCAACTGGATCCGAAATGAATACTGAATTGATCAAATCGATATCAGCCATTTAATAACCACTTCATCATGTAATCAAGAGTAGTTACGGAACAATAAGGGAACGTGGTCTATCAATTTCGTGTACTTATTTTTATAAATAAAATTGTGGTCGAAATCATATCAAATGCAATTTAAATATTTGTTTTACATCACCGTGAAAGAAATAAAGCCATGAAGGTTTTAAGTTTTTAATATGATTTTATTTGATGCATGCAAATTACCAAATTCAGTTGTGTATGTGTTTATGTGTAGGTGGTTCCTACTTATCGAAATCCGATAGAGTTCTTTATTTTTCAGCTATCAGCTGATGACTACTTGCGAGAAATGGTTGATTCTGCCGATCCTTTAATCAACAGACCACGGTCTTGTTCTGTGCCTCGCATAACTTTTGATGAAACTTCACTGATGCTGCCGTGTGGTGGTCATGGACCATTGATTCGTAGTGCTACTACGGAAGGAACGTATACTGCACGACCCTCAATAACTCCAGCTTCATTGTCGCCAGGTGAGACTATTGAAAAAAAAATTCTTATGCTTCGATGATAGAACCGCTTCATAATATAATTAGGAAAGAAATTACGAATAGAAATGAATTAGAAAGAAATTTTCTAAGGTAACCTATAAGCAGGCGCTGCAAAAAGTAATAATCGCATTAGATGTTTTATATAAATATCAGGCCATGTTAGTAATAAGCAGTTGTGTATATGGTTTGACAATTAATTTCCAGGACTGTGTTAGTTTAACGAAAACCAAATGTTAAAATGAAAAAAAATGTTTTTAATATATTTCAAAATAATCTCACTGAGCAGCTGCACTCATGAATCGCTTGTAAATTTGTTGGGATTTTTTTTTTTAAATTCATTTGAACTGACGATCCCCAATTCCTTTGCCATATTTCTTTTAGTGTTCTCTACACCATATTTTATCCCCCTTAACCCTGTTATCCCGCTGATTTACCAGCGGTATAAAACGGTTAGGGAGAGATAAAAGCATGTGATAGCAACTCTTCTCTCCACGTAACAAATTTCTTTTCAGAATTCAAGCCGAACTGATAATATTCACTTTCTTCGATAACAAAGGAATCATTCACAAGGAAGTTCTATCAGATAAGTGAATAAGGAGTACTTACTGTCTACAAATTGTCAATCTAAAGTAAAAAAAAAAAAAAAAAAAAATATATAAGTCAAGTCTCATTTTCGGAGGGTTGTTTCCTGTTGCGCGAAAACGTTTGGCTACATTCTGTACAATTATGAAGGAATTTTTGGCGCAGTGAATGGGAGTGTGTGGTTAACTCCCCTCCCCTATTCTCTATCTACTCTATCTCCCCCGGACTATTTCTTGTTCCCCAGAATCAAATCCACGTTGAAAGGAAGACGATTTGATAGTAGAGAGAGAGAGAGATATTATTGAAAGGTAAAGATAAATGTGACAAAGGAATTGTTGGCTGACAGTTCAAATGCGTTTTAAAAAATGGTTATACTAGTATGATAACACGCAGATGACGAATGTTAGAATTTGAGAAGAAACACTGACAGAATTAGTATTAAAATGAACTGTTTTTAATCTATCTTGCACTACAATGTTCAACAATTTCAACACTAGGTTAACTCTTAAAATAAGTTAACGTACAATACAGAAAACACTAGTAATAGTAAGCTTTCGGCTGTTATTCCATAACCTTTAACAAACGGCAGCAGTGTCTGAATTTACTGGTGTCTACGAAGGAAATAGCACGAAGAAAACATCCCCTCGCAGACACCAGTGACTTCAGACGTTTTTTTTTTTTTTTTTTTTGGTAGTTGTTGGCGCATCGGCTTCTGTGGCCATAGTGCACCTCCCAAAGTTTTTGCAGTACTTTGATCCAAGCCCGAGGCGGGATTCGAACCCGCGACCTTTGGGTTGCCAGGCAGGCACTTTACCCACCCGGCTAGCCCGGTCGGCCTTCAGACGTTTGTCAAAAGCTGTAGCATAACACCTGAAACTTTACAGTATTGACTATTTTATTTATTTTTTTGGTATTGTATTTACTTATTTTAAAATATAACCGAGTGTTTAAATATACTGCATGCCGCTTATTGTGATCACGGATAATGTCATTCGTGTACTTTTATCACTGATATGAAGTTCCTATCAAACGTCTACTAACACTCAGAAAAAAAAACTTCGTTTACTGTAATCAGCGCTTTGGCTTTTTCTTATCGCGATATACGCATAAATAAATAAATAAATAAATAAATTTTCTGTTTATACTCCGGGACGACCTAACAGTCAGAGGAGTTCACAAGATAGACAGATTACAAGAAACAGCACCGTATTCAGTAGTCACAGACTTGAACCCCGGTCACTCAAGGCCCGTGTACTTATGCATCCGCGCGCCTGACTACTAGGCATACACAATTACGTATCGTCCTAGTTTGTTCTTGAACTCTGATACGTTGCGTGGCTAGTTACCGATGTTGCTTCGCACAGTTCGTATGGTTTTCAGTGTTTTTACTCCGTGAAATAAAGTACTGTATATATCTAATATTAGCAGTCTCATTGTTTTACAGTAGAGCATTAACCCTTTTCTAATGCTTGATTTTAATATTTGTTTTAATGGTTTGTATGTTCTAGAAACATGACAGTTTAATTTTTATTGATGACGTTCTCACGGAAAAAGAGTGAACAGTCAAATTAAAATATTTTATATTGCTTGATTTTAATGTGCGATGACCATTTTATGTACACACTTTCGCTCTGCATCAATAAACAACGTTGAACAGCTGTATTTTTGTTTCATTGAGTATCGCTATCAGTTTGGCTAAGTCCTGACGTGATCACAATAAGCGGCGTCCACTGTATTGTAAATGCGCAAATAGATTAACATAGTGTATTTTAATACTAAATAATGCAGGGCGAGTTCCTTTTCAACTTTGAACGTTAAAAATGTTTCCAACAGCCCTACAAACAATTTCACAATTGTTCAAGGCAAGATCTTTGAAAAAATTATAATGCTTTTTCATTCTAATGTTTGTTCTCTTTAAATTTACTGAGTCCTGGAATTTAATTACCAAACCTTGTATTTTGCACATTGATACGAAATATGTAAATGCCACTACTTATTGACCTTAAAGCCTTATTGCTGTTCGTACAGGCGAATGAAAGTTTGAATGGTTTTTGTTAATAGGTACCATGACATCTCATGCCACCGAGACGACGTCCGTCACAAATTCTTCAGAAGAAATTCCATCCTTACATTTAGCTATTCTGCAGATACTTAAGAAATGGATCTTTATGTGCAGGCAAGATTTCCAAAATCCGAAAGTTGCTCAAGAAATGGTCGATTTTCTATCAAGGATTGCATGCATAGGAGAACTATACCAGCGATGGGTCGAAGAACTCAGAAATATGCTTGATATCCAGGTAAAGTAAACAAATTGAATTTTCATGTTTAAAATTCCAAGGTACAGTACTCTTATTATTATCTTAATCATTTTTAACCATAAGGCATTTTTCTCTAAATATTTGGAATAAACCATTCCAGCCCTCTCCCACTATTCCTTCCTGTAAGAGCCATTTCCTCCCATAGCACCACTTTCGTTATTTTACATTTTTCCCCTCTCTCTCCCTCGACCGCGCAGTCAAATAGCTCAGTGTATGAGCTTTTTCACAAAGTGCGTAGCTAGTTGGTCTCTGGTGAGGGTTGGGTTCCATGGATTTTATTTCCGAAAACTCGAATCCCTGAATGACAGAGCTCAATTGGACATTATTTTTCGATATTAAATCTGCTTATGATACTGTGTCCATTTCTACTCTTTTATACATCCTAAAATAATATTTCAAGGCATCAAACAAAATAGTCGGCATTTTGGAGTCTTTACTACAGCGGACAGAGTTAATTATAGAAAATGCATCCCAACAGAAAGCTATCTATGCAACGTGGGGGTGCCTCAGGGTGGGGTGATGTCGACCACCCTCTTTGCATCCACCCTCTTCTATCTTTATGCTAACGAAAGCCCCACACAACAAAAATTAACGTGCCAAAAATCCTTGAGCCCAAATTCGGCATAACAACCTTAGCGATCATACCCCCACGCCAACTCATATGTGTATGTATACATGTGTATGAAATTGTACATGTGTATATATATGTGCGTGTGTGCATCGTCACTAACCTAATGGATTTTTTTTTTTATTTATTATTTTTTTTTTATAGGTCCTAGCCGCTGAAATCTCAGGAAAGTAAGCGGCAGGACCTGCCAGAGTAAAACTGAGTCTACTGGGTTCCTGGTCTGCCTCCGTGGGGCAACGTTGGGCCTCAGCAGGGGTTTAGCGGCTAAATGACCAGATGAACAACGGTACACGACACTACACATGAGCAAGTCCCTCACACTTTTAAATCTCTGACTGGTTCACCCACAATGAAAGCAACGCGGAGATGGGGCAACCCCTGGTGCCGTATGACAATAACACACTTTACCCTCTTTGCAATTTCTGTCTTTTCCTTCCAGTCTTCGGTCTCCCTCCCCTCTCTACCTTCATCACAGCGAAAGCCCCCACACATCAAAACCTTAACATGATAAAATTACCTTACGCCCAAAACTCGGCCTAGCAAACCAAAGCGATATTATCCCTACGATAGCGAAGATTTTTCACTTATTCATATTTTTTCTTTATTTTATTTTTTTAAATTTTATTTTATTTATTTTTTTTATTTTATTTATTTGTTTTTATTATTTTTTTTAATTTAATTTTATTTTTTTTTAAGGTCCTAGCCGACGAAATCCCAGGAAATTAAGCGGCAGGACCTGCCAGAGTGAATCTACAGCTACTGGGTTCCTGGTCTGCCTCCACGGGGCGTAAGTGAGACAACGTTGGGCCTCAATAGGGGTCCAGCGGCTAAATGACCAGATGAACAACGGTACAGAACACAACACATGAAAAATTCCAACACACTTTTAAATCTCTGGCATTTCCCAGTGAACTGGTACACCACAATGAAAACAACGCGTAGATGGGGGAAACTCCTGGTGCTGTAAGACAACAACACACACTTACACCCTCTTTGCAATGTTAATGCAGAGACACTAATATTGGAGCCGGGCCCGGTTCCTGTTGCCAGGGGTAAGCACTGGGGGGCACGTGCCCATGGGGTGGTTGCTCCCTGGTGGCAGAATGGTCTGTTCATTAAACACCGAGGCCGTTTATAGGCGACAAGGATTTTTTTTTTTATACAGGTGGAGATAGGCGTATGCCTGCGTGTCACCGTCGACAGGATTATATATATATATATATATATATATATATATATATATAGTACTATACCCTCTTTGCAATTCTATTTGAACAATTTCTAATTGAACCATTTCTAAATTCAAAATAGTCAGAATTCTGGAGTCTTTACTACAGCAGAGAGTTATTTATAGAAAATGGATCCCACCAGAAAACTATCTATGCAACGAGGGGGATGCCTCAGGGTGGGGCGATGTTGACCACCCCCTTTGCAATTCTACTTGAAACATTCCTCGCAGCACATTCAAATTTCAGCTCCTTCGCCGATGATTTAAAATTTATTATTTCAAAAGACTCCAAACATATTCAAGAAATGAATAATCAAAGCTCCAGTCAAATTCAACAATTAATAGATTTACAGCTAGCCAGACTCCAACTAAACAATGCCAAGTCAACCCACATGACAAATACGACGAGGAAGTTCAAGAAAGACAAAGTTATAGTTAATGGTGAGACAATTCAGAAAGTTTCATCGCATACTGACCTAGGGCTAACGTGGGATGAACACTTAAATTTTAAAAAGCACTTTCTAAAAACAAAGAAGACCTATGCTGCATTCTGGGCTATTCGCCAGCAGCTCGTAGGCTGTCACAACATCAAATTGATTTTTCAGTACATTGATAGGTGTCTCATACCTATACTTTTTTTTTTTAGGAGTATTAGCAACTAAGGCCATATTGCTCTGGGGATATGCGATGGTCATCCCTGACCTTTCCGCATCCTCCGTATTTGGTGGTCACGGGTTCGAACCTCGGTCTAATCAAGAAGCGTGTGCTATGCACTGCCGCTCCTGCCCACAGAGACGCCCTTGCCTATACCTCTATATGCTTCAGAAATTCTGTCCTCTGCACCTGCCTATCAGGGTAACAGATTCCTGACGATGGAATACTGGATTCTGCGGTGGCTGAACCGTCTGGGAGGGGAACCCGTTCACTATCTCGAAATCTATTCTTCTAGTCAAACTAGGCATAACCCCCTGGAAGCTCACTGTTCTCAAAAAAAAAAAAAAAAAAAAAACTGTTCACACTCGCTAAGCTGCTAACCTGCCGGATTGATGCTCCATCAATAGAAGACATTATCTCACTCCCAAAAGCGAGGAATAGAAACCACCAGAGCCAGCAATCTCCAATTAGGACTAAACTCACTAAACTGGACTCCTAAATGGAACGTTCCCGTGTAACATGATTCTAAACTTCAATACCTTCTCCATAGATCCCAAAATTTGTATAAAATTGTACGCCATACATAAAAAAAAAAAATTGTACATCCTCCTAGCAAACTGGCTGTTCAGGGGGTCGACCTAAAGTGAATAAACAGACGATGATAATAATAATAACGACCATCCCGATCATTGTGTCAACCATTGGTATGGTGCTAAAGACCCTACACAACAGCCTAGCAGCAATAGATCTCCCGGTGAACACCTACAAGGAACTCCAGAAAGTGGAAATCCTGACCACCCGTAGGAGAGTCAGAGGGTTCCTCGACCAACAGTAACACCAGACATAATAACAACCATCTTGTGCACTTTGTAGCAATACCCGTCACGACGTGGAACCCCCAATCAAGGAGAAATAATAAAATAATAATAACCTCTTCCATTTTTCATGAAAAAATCCAAAATATCTTATTTTCACTCTCTGAACAACAAGCATAATTCTTACATGCAATTTCAGGTTATTTCAGGTTTACTTACTTTTCATAACTAGTTCTGAAATTGCATATATGGGCTTTGTGATCAGTGTGTCCGTCCTCTAATGGGGAAAGAATGTTGAATCTGCTCAAAACGACTTATTTCTGTAAGTAAATTCCGTGAAAGTGTTTGATTTTGTTTTGGCCCAAACAGTTGTCTTAAAAAAAAAAAAAAAAAAAAAAAAAGCGAAGTTCAATAAATTTTGATGGCACCTGTTTCAAATATTCGTTTAAAAAATAGCAAACGATATGATTCCTTGTGTAATTAATTTGTACCTCGTTTGATTTTAACCTGCTTAATTTTATTTCTTTTACATTCATCACCATGTTTCCTATTGCCTCTTTGGAATGTCCCATTGCACTAACGCTACCGAAATCACTATAAAATCATACTAAATTTAAGTAATTATAAACAGAAATAAATAAATAAAGTAATTACAGTATAAAGAAATACAGTTTATTTACTAAATAAACTGTATTTCAAGGATGACAAGAAACATTCAACTAACAACTAAATTTAATGTCTAAACAAAGCAAAGCTAATGCTAAAGGTTGAAGAGAGAACAAGATGGCTGTCATATGGGCTGTCTTCAATACCAACAAGACTAATTGTTAAAGGGGAAATCAGGCACTGACTCATGCACTTTTAACATAAACCAAGAATTTTAATTCTTGGTTTTTCATATAAAATTGCTTCCATTGATGCTCTTAACATTAACTGATGGAAGATACTTCATATTTAATGAAAACTAAATAAAATCAAAAATGTCCTGAAGAATGACTGGTGTCCTTTTAAAAACTGATTCAATTATACTTATTCTTTACATTTATATCTATTTATACTTTCACTTATATTTTGCACGCTTGGAAAGCCTATTGAAAATTTTCTCATAACATTTTTTAGGAAACAGAAGGTACTGAGGATCGGAGGGAGAGGGACGAACAAACCACAATTGATGAAGAATATGAAAAGGTAAGTTTCTTTAATCTTTACATAACATTGGAGTTTATCCTGAAATTTAGAACTCCGATGTAGCAGAGGAAATAAAGGTGACTATGATATGTCGAGAAGTATCTTTAGTATAATGTTAAGTTAAAACATAATACCTTAATTCATTTATTCACTTTCTTAAAAATTAGTCCATATTTCTTGGATTATATATTATTGAAAAAATTAACGAATATTGATTACAGATGATATCAATAATATTAAACAAATTGCGTTTCGTATATAAAATATTGCGTTTAAACTCAGCTTTTTACGTGCACATACTAACGTGCCTAACAGAAAAGTGTACTTTTAGTTTCGAATATAAAACAAAGTAGGGGCAGTATTTTATTTAGCCATTTTACGCTGTGAAGCTTTGATTATTACAAATGACAGTATTTAATTGATACACTTGATTGATCCATTTTTCAATTTTAATGCATTTGAAAGAACCATTAATCTTAGATCATAAAATTCTTGATGTAATAAGGATTATAAACATCGCAATATTCAAAGTGCATTATGAAATTTATATTATGTATAATGACACTATTTTTTTACAATAATTAATTTTATACTTAAATTATAAGCGTTAGTATTCGCTCATATTTTTGTGGAGAATGTCTTTATACTTTATATTCCTTAAAGTAATTTTAAGGATTTGTCAAAATTAATTATCTTACTAATGTTACCTACATACTCCATGAATCTAACTATTGTAGTCTGTCACTAGAATTAATATATCTTTGATTGACCTATATAATGTCTGTAAAAAAAAATTACTACAAAGAACTCAAATAATTTGCATATCGACATGCAAATTACTGCAATGCCACCTTATCTAAATCAATTTGCAAACGTTTTCGTTTTCATCATCGTCTAATTTGCTCCTAGGCAACTAGCGCCATGAGGTATTTGTATTGTGTCTGTAAATTTTGTGTATTTTCTGATCGGTATCTATTTCAACCAGCAAGTTTGCCTGCTTGCTGGTTGAAATAATTGAGTTTCCCGGTGAAAAATATCACGCGACCCTTGCCCGATTAAAATTTTTTTCGATCACGGCTCTAAAATAGCCCATAAATATTCATCTCGTCCAGACGGGATTCGAACCAGGAACTTTTTTTTGTTGATAATCCATCGATAGAATAGAGATCTTTGACATTCAAAATGCATTAAGCTTTGAAGCCGATTTTAAGGATTTCCGACACTGCGCAACTAAATAGCTGATCCTACGCAACCGCAACGCGAGTTAAATCCAATTTGTGAACTCTTCCTGGGTTATGCAGTGAATTGCGCTGTCCTCTTACTCCGCACTATAATCCAAGACCCACCAGACATACTAAGAGAGGACCAGAAAGCCATTTGCCAAGCAAACGAAGGATATGAGCCCAACAGCTAGAGCCCCCCCCCCCTTTCACAGCAAACGAACTACAAGAAGCGGTATCACAAATCAGAAACAAAGAGTGCCCCGGCACTGATCTCATCGAGCTGGAAATGGTCAAGAAAGCAGCGGGGGTTATGCCGGAATTTCTACTTTGGCTGTACAAAACCTGCCTCAAGGAAGGCCAGTTCCCACCATCTGGAGGACTGCCAATCTAAAACTGATCCTCAAGAATCCGAACAGATACCAGGAAAATCCCAATTAATATAGACCTACAGCCCTGTTATCAATGCTCGGCAAGTTCTATGAAAGACTATTACACAAAAGGCTTCACAACCACTATAACGAGGTAAACCTGAATTCACCCAAGCAATATGGCTTCTAACCAAGATCATCAACCACTGATGCCATCCAAGGCCTAATCATCAAAGCTATGCAGTGTACCAAGAAATATTTCCTGGTCTTATCCGTGGACTTTGCCGGGGCGTTCGACAACCTCTTGTGGCCGAGCGTTCTAGGCAGGCTCAGGGCAGTGAGAACACCAATCAATCCGTACAGTAACATCAAAACTTCTCTCGGACAGGAATGTCCAAGTAACGACGACCTACAAGCTGACTTGGCTGGTCCACAGGGACTGCTCCCAGGGATCTGTCCTGCGGCCGCTCCTGTGGAACATGGTGTTTGATAAGTTCTTCACTATGGACTTGGGAGAAGTAGAAGCTCAGGCCTTCGCAGACGACCTCGTGCTGACGGTCACGGCGGATTTCGGACAGAACCTTGAAACGCTTGCAAACGAAGCCTTTGAAACCCTGCAGGACTGGGCAAAACTATAAATCCTAAAAATCTCGCCAACGAAGACGGACTCAATACTACTCAGAGGGAGGTTAAACCTCAGAAGACCACCGCAGATCAAACTGGCAGGACAAACAATCAAACTGTCATATCAAATATCTGGGATTGATCATCGACCAAAACTTATCGTTTAAACCACACCTAATTTACCTAGAAGAGAAATTGCGGAAATATACAGCACTTGTATATGTTTAGTCCCCAATCCCTGGGCACGCAGGGATTGGGGGCTAAACAGGAGAATCCTATCCCTGTATTATAAAGCCATCTTCATCCCGACAACGTATTGATCCCCCATATGGTACATGAAAGCCGGAACGGCAGTGAATAAAAGGATACTGGAAACGATCCAACACAACAATATTACTAACAATAAAAGGAGCATGTAATAACATGGTAACCACGAGTGCCCTGCAGGTCCTACCATCGGATTCGAAGATAACCCATAGCAGACTCATGTACCCACTATCTAAAGGAACCCAAACCACCTACAACGGTCTTACCATCGACATCACCAACAATAGGAAAAACGAGAAACAAAAAATAATGGACCACCTGGTACAAATTTGGCAGAGAAGATGGACAGACGAGGAAAAAGGAGCGATAACGAAAAAATGTATTCCCCAAGTTACTAAGCTGTATCGAAAGGCTCCTGAATGTCTCTACCTGGGCATAAACACTACCTTTCTCCTCACCGGCCATGGGCCCTTCAAGGCTAAATTAAATGCCCTGGGCATAATCGAAGAAGTACACCATCTCTATGATGAACTAGAACATGGCAACACGTCATGCACCAGTGTGAAATATACGAATATATTAATGTCTACTGATCACGAGAATTAAATTCTATCCAGATAACCAGGAACATAAATCTCCTGGATACACCAGAAGAATTTGCAGCCTTTAGTCACTTTGCACCGGACGTCTTTTCCAGACGAAAAGTACGATTGGCTGTTCACCGGGGTGAGCCAGAGTGACGAAAAAAGGAATGGATACCTAACTGATAGGATAGAGAAACTGAGGACGGGATGCATCCCATGATTGACAATCACCGGAACTGATAACCCGAAACAGAGGACAAGTGTAAAGCGTAAGATGTCTAAGGGCCCGGGGGTTTCCCCTATCTCCGCGTTGTGTACTCTGTGTATCACAGAACTTTGTGAACGCCAGAGGTTTAAAAAGTGTAATGTGTGTGTTAACGTTGTGTTGTGGCGTGTTATGTTATTCTTCTGACCATTTAGTCGTTGGGCCCCTAGTGGGATCCCCGTTGCCCACACGTAGTCCCGAGGAGGCAGGACAGGCAGTAGAGAGACCACTTAAGTACTCTAGCAGGCCGAGGACAAAAGGTGTAAGGTGCATCTAGTGTCAGACGGCACAAGGGGTTTCCCCCATCTCCGCGTAGTATTCATTGTGGGTGTACCAGTCCACTGGAAATACCAGAGATTTCAGTGTATGGATATTGTATATGTGTAGTGTCGTGTACCATTATTCATCTGTCGTTTAGCCGGTGGGCCCCTGCTGAGGCCCAACATTACCCCACCTTTGCCCCGTGGAGGCAGACCAGGAACCCAGTAGACTTAAATTACTCTGGCAGGTCCTGCCACCTAATTTTCCAAGATTTCAGTGGCTAGGACATAAAAAAAAATAAAATGAAATAAAATAAATAAATAAAATAAAAAAGGTAAATAAATAAAATTAAATAAAAATAAATAAATATAATAAAAATAAATTCTTATATTGTATTTAAATTGGATGTATATGTGTGTGTGTATACAAGTACATATACACACAAACATATATACACACAACGTACATACACATACCAGTGTCAATCATGGGGTTGATGTCGCTTGAGTTGATAGGCCGGGATGTGAGTGAAGATATTTTGGATGTGTTAAGCCTGGGTCTACTAATTCTAGCAGTGCATATTGCACCTAGATACCGCACCCACCAGTAAGTGTGCAAGACTGGTGTGTGCCAGCAGTCCTGCTCCTGGGCTGCCCACACCCAACAGCTAACAAAACAAAAAAAAAAAAGGTACAGGTCTTTAGTCAGTATTAGTAACCACAGGTATACTCCTCCTTTTATTAAATATCAACCTGCAAAACCGTTGAAATTCTACAAAATTCCTTTCAATACACAGCCAAATTAATTCAGAACCCCTAATAATATCAGGTACCAAATTAAATAAGTCTAATCTGAATTCGTCATACAAATTGCATTCATATAAGATATGATCCCATGTTTCCAACCTTCCACAAACACAGTAAAAATCTTCCACTAAACCAAATTCATGTAAGTTACTTTTTAAGGAACCATGCCCCGTAATCAAATATGAGCACATTCCATACTTGGATAAAACCAGCAATGCAATTTGTTATTAAAATTAAATTCGACACTAGGTTTAAATAAATAAGTTACCCTACCAGTACTACTGGAACCCCAACGGTCCTGCCATAATTTAATTAATTTTACCAAAATTTTTGTTCTGTTTGCTAATTGCAGAAGAAACTTTATTAGTAATCCCCATAAATGTAATTTGTTTTCCCTTACGTATAAAGTAAGAAAAAGCTCTATACACGACTGCTAAATCCAAAGGCAATACCCCCGCAATCACCTGTAGAGTATTAGTCGAAACGGCCTTACAAACACGCAAAATAGTTAACAACATTATTCTTTGTATTGATAATAGTTTTTGTTTAAATTTTACATTGACAGCATGAACGTACCAGATTGATGCAGCATACGACACAATCAAAATAAAAATAGCTTTGTAATATAGATACAAAATGCATTTACTTAATCCCCAATCTTTTCTGGTAACCCTAACTGTAGAAGCAGTGTAATTTTTTATTTTCCTACTTAAATAATTCAAATATTGTGAAAATAATAACTTATCATCTAAGATAAAACCCCTAAATATTTTACCTGGGAAACAAGAGGAATTTGTGTACTGTTTACTAATAGTTGAGGTGGTCTGTTGTAGTCTAATTTTCCTTTTAATAACATCATGACAGTTTTAGTAATGTAGCCCAATCAGTCAAATCCTGAACAATAACCTACATTCTACTTTCTAAGACTGCTCTAGATCTCCCTGTCACGCACAAAACCAAATCATCAGCATAAGCCACCTTATAACAATTAGGGATTGTTCTACTTAACGACTGGTTTAAGACCAGATTCCATAAAATAGGACCCAACACAGATCCCTGTGTACAACTGCGATCAATAACTCTTAATTGTTAGATTTTGAGATCTTATAATAATCTGCCTATCCATTAAATACCTTTTAATAATTTGGTATAACAAATTGGAACAATTTAATTCTCTTAATGAAAAAAAGAACACTTTGATACCATACAGTATCAAATGCTCCTTCAAAATCTATGAATAATGCTAGCATATATTTCTCACTAGAATTTACACTAAAATTAATTAAATTGCATAGGGCATCCTCTGTTGAGCTTTTTCTCTTAAAACCATACTGATATTTAAAAGATTTTCTTCATTGAACAATTTCTTTAGCATTAACAACAATCTTTCCAATATTTTGCCCAAATTTGTTAACAAAGAAATGGGTCTATAACCCCTAGGATCAGTCAACAATTTGCCAGGTTTTTATAATAATTTTAACAGAGCAAATTTTCCAAAATCCTGGAAAAACTCCTTTCAATGAACACTTATCATACATATTAACCATTATTTCTGGACACAACTCAACAAAATTTTAACACAATTATTTTCAATCAAGTCTAAACCTGGTGTTTTATTATCCCCAACCTTAGAACATACAAATTTCACTTCATCAATATTAAACAACTCCATCTCAGATGATCCAGTATATTGTTCATTCCCCTGTCTAATATGTTGCTGCTGTACACTATCTTCCCCACAATTGTCATTCAGAAATAAAGTACTAGTAATAGTAGCAATTGTAGAGTACCAATCAATAGACTCAGTATCATTTGAATACACAGTATTAATTAAATTATTAACATTCAACTTGTTTCTGGTTAACTTAAACAACAATCCTCATGGCTCACCATTTCCAGTAGTACAAACCAATTCTTTCCCTGCATTAAATTTGTGTTGAGAGATTGCCTTATGATATTCTCTCCTCTTAATTTTATACATTTCTTTATACCTTAATGCTTCATTATTACTTCTACCCCTAACCCTCTGAAAAAGCTTCCTCATTCTAAACACTCCTCTCCTTAATACTGACAGCTCCAAAGACCACCAAGGTACTTTATAACCTCTGTTTCCTTCTCTTAGCAGCCAAATTTAAAGCATTAAAAATGCATATTCAGAAGCAGTTAATGAATTTAAATTGTCCCTAGTATAAATTTAAGAACTATGTAACACAGCACCTTTAAATTTATCCTACTTAATATTCTTATAATTAAATCTCAAAATATCATCTGTTGACATATCTGTATTGCTAATTTCTGATAAATTTATAATTATTACAATAGCTCTGTGATCATTGATAGTCATATTTGTAACAACGTCCTAAGAACTGACTCTTCAATTTAATTGATTATTTACCAAGGTGATATCAATATTGGAAGCACCATGAATTTTATCAAAAGTATATGGTTTAAAAGGTTCATTCAAAACACTTAAATTATGACATAAAACAAATTCCTCTATTTGAACACCTCTATAATCAACCATATCACTATACCACAAATGTGATTTTGCATTTGCATCCATTGCTAAAATAAGATTACTAGAAGCTACAAAATTCATTATATTTTCTAAGTATTGCACTGAAATATCAATATTAAATGAAGGTGGACAGTATAGAGATACTAAATAGAATGATATCACATTAGTTGAAACATGAATACAAGTAGCCTGTTCAGAGTTAAACCTAAAACTACAATAGCAGTTTTAGGTTTAACTACAGTAGTGTGTATAACATGAGCAGTTATTGGAAATCCAGTGACCTTAAAAGAGTTTGAAAATGTGCCTACATAAGGTTCTTGGAGACAAAATATCATAACCTCCTTCAGTCATACCAACTTTAATTTCATCCATGACATTTCTTGATTTTTGACCATTCAATTGAAAAATTCTTAAATAATTTACTCTATGCTCATACGTACTAGCATTATTCATCATAATTAATTTGCATACTTGCAATTTCCAATGCCTGGATATATTCAGGGCAGTTAACACCTCTTATAGAATGATCGTGAATCCTTCCCTTCCTTTTACAATTAACACATTTTGGGGTACCATCCTTATCTTGACAATCACTATATTTATGCCCCCCCCCGGGCACAATGCCCACAAGACACAGTCCTATGCACACAGTTACCAGCTGAATGCCCGTATCCCAAACATTTAAAGCATTTGGATATTATCACAAACTTTCTGAATTTAAAAGAGGCAAACCCAATGTGTATAACCTATCACAAGCTAAGTACACCTGTATAATTTTGGATTCATACTTATAACCCAATTATTATACCTGGCTTTAGATCCAGTACAAAATCTAAATAATACACCCTCTTTAACTTCCAATTCAGTAAAACCAAAATCCTTAAAGTTCTTATAAAACAAGTCCTCAAAACATTCCTCCTTTTCCACATTCTTTGGCACATCATATACTAAAATTGAAGGGTCTGAAAGTTTAATGTTGTCAAGTTTTAAACCTTTATTTACTAAATGTTCAGAGTTGATAATTTTCTTCAAATCCTCCCTTTTAACTGTTTCAATCAACACTCCTTTATTTCTTATTTTTTAAATTTCTAATTTTAATGTTTTAAGCCTTCTTTCAGGGATTAAGCCACAACATCCTTCACCTCTTGACTAGAAGTAAATTGAGTATTGTCTTCTTCGCGCAATATAAGAGTATTGCCCTGTTTTTGCTGAATGTTTTTAGTTTGATGCCAATTACTTCCACCTGACACACCTTCATGATCCTCTAAATCAACTTGAGCACCCAATTGCCCGTTTACAACACCTGATTTCAGTTTATCTGCATGAGAAACTGTCTGTTGTTCTCCAATTGTTTACAGCTTGGGCTTATCTCTAATGAGATCATCGAATAGATTGGCTCTTAATTGTAGTTCATCAACTCTAGCCTTCAAACGATCATTATCAATGAGCAAAGCTTAGTGATTATTTACATGTCAACCCATTTATCTAGTATAAAATTTGATGCTGTCTTTATAAACTTATTGGCTTCGTTCGTGGTGTAATCAACCACAATCTTCTTTAACTTTGTAACCAACTCATATATCATATTTACATCCCCATACCTGCACCTTTGCTCATATAATGTATATTGTTGACTATTATGTCACTCTCTCTGACATTGGTACCTATGCTACGCCTGCTAATATCCCCAAAAAAATTGTCAACATCAACATTAAGAAATTCTGAATAAGCATCTGGTATCTTTGGCTCTGATGTTAACTGTAAATCCTGTATACCTTCTCTGATCCATAACACCATGCTGAACCTCAGCAGCTGTCATGGAACCTACATCATCATCCTCATTCCTTGTACCACTAACTCCTGGATTAGAACTGAAAGTTGCACCTTGAACTGAAGTTTGAACCAGCTTTAGCACTCTTAGTTTTATGCTTTGGATCTGTTGATTTTTAACCACCTCTCCGTGTAGCCTAGGAACTCGCGAGGGAAGGGGGGGAAGTGTCAGGCTGTTCTTCTCTTCCTCCCCACCGCTATGATTTTTCTTCTTCTTTCTCCATATTTTAAACCAGATAATTGATCAACCCAGTAACACCAGAAATACAGTAACTTTCTTGATCTATCAGCAGTAAAACTTGATTACGTTTCCCGCCAAATTACGTGTCCGCCGACGACGATCGTTACCACATGGCAGCCAAATTGGCTCTGCCAATGCGGTAATCCACACACACTTAACCAAATAGCAATATTACAAAAGCTAAGTATCATTTCACCTTGAAACTATTAAAAAACAGCTAAAGGAACTCTTCCACAGTTGACGTTCGCCGAACTATCTCATTTTTCCTTGTGTGCAATCAATTCGAAAGAACAAACAACCCCTTCTTGCCGAGGACGGACGCTGTCCCAGGAAGGACAACTGTACCCACTCGACGGGAAAAGCAGTTAGATAGCGCATTCGCCCTATTGGCGATCTGAGCCGCGGCTCACCCCTTTTACTCCAAACTACCAGGAGGGAGGGGAGCGAACCCCGTTGTCCTCCTTTCGTCACTCCTATTCTTTCCTCTGGTGGGGCATGGGCTGCCCCCCACTGTGAACTATGGTCATCTTCCCTATAGACCCTATACTTCTGCCTTTTCTCCCCAGTCTTCAGTCTCCAACTCCACTCTACCAGTGTGTGGCTTGTATACAAGCCCCACACTGGTAGAGTGGAGAAATTATGTTACGCCCAAAGTTTCGACCTTTTAAACCCTAACGCAAACTCCACGCAATTTAGCGAAGATTTTTTTAAAGGTCTCAGCCACTGAAATCTCAGGAAACTGTGTGGTGGGACCTGCCAGAGTAAATCTAAGCTACTGGGTTCCTGGTCTGCTTCCACAGCATAAGTGGGGCAACGTTGGGGCTCACCAGAGATCTAGTAGCTAAATGGCCAGAACAACAACGGTACACGACACCACACGATCCAAGATTCACACACTTAAATCTCTGGCATTTACAGCGTACTGTAACACACCACAACGTAAACTACCCGGAGATGGGGAAAATTCCTAGTGCCTCTTGACCCTAAATACACTTTACACTTGTCCTCTTACACAATATATAAAAGGTCTAAGACCGAATTTGAGGAATACTTGCTGTCTGTAACTTTTATGAGTTTTCTCATATTGTGGCCGAGTTTCTCAGACCATGATTACGTTTTTTTTTTTTTCTTAAAAAAAGTTGAGATTTTAATTTTGGAAGACAATCAAACCTGCCATAGAATACATATCATTTACAGCAATATAGCGTACTGCTGCCTCATGGATTTAGTTACTTGGGCGTAAACTCCAAGCAAGCTAACCCTGTGACTACAGAAAGGCATATATTAATGCAGACCATATGAAGTCGTTTTTGTCAGAAAATTCTTTATGTTCCTCCACCCAATCATGTGTTCCACTTACCACAGGTCACAATAATACCACACCAACTGGACTTAAGAATTTCGTTCTTGGGCCAGTGACCAATGGAATCAGTTAATCTTCACGAAAAAGTTTAGACTCAGATGGCGTACTGATTCCCGACATGTTTTGATCTGCCTTGAAAACGAAATAACAGCAACTCAGCTTATTTCTCCTGAACAATAATCTGATTTGTGTATCAACACAAGTTGCAATGTCAGCAAACAAACCTAAGGGAAAAAAAAAAGAGCAGGCTGCAATGTAAAGTTAAACATGCAAGTGGAAACCCCGAATTCAAAAGGCACCTCGTGGACAAAAGCAATACTCTTTAACAGTGTTTCGCAACCTTTTATAGACCGCGTAGGCATAAAAAAAGTATTCCTTAATTTAGGCGGAGTGCCCTAACAGATATGTGTATTTATTTCTGTTTTACATTTTATTGTATATAAATATTAAATGACCCAGAAAATGAACTAAATAAGATATCACGCATATTTACACAATACTGTGTAAATATGAATGAGACGTTGTTTTAGTTAATATAAGCTGATATGAGCAATAATTTCGAATTATTAAAGCCCGTCTGCTTTGCAAAAGAATGTCTAAAATGTACTCCCTAAAGTCCTTAACATTTTAGAGTTAATTAAAAAAAATTTCAATTATGAAATATTATTTCATAATTGAAAGTTTGAAACATGATCGAGTGATATAACATATCTATTATATTTTTCCATTCCTTTATGCTTATTCAATGATCTGTATATAAAAGACTGAGGAGATAAGGACCGTTGTTTATATGCGCCTCGTATCACCAATAAAAACTCTCTCTGATTTCAATAATACTAGTAGTACCATATAACAAATTCTGTTGCGTTCACCTTAGGTGACCGTTCTGCTGTGCCAAATTAACAACTGTGTCCGCTGTTGTGAATAAAGCAACAATTGGAAAAAGCGTAAAAGTTGTAGTGAGAAGCTCAAAAGAGATATTGGAGAGTTAGATAAATTGGCCCAATTAAAACTTAGCTCCCTTGCCAAATCTCATTCATTCTTTTTTATATACGTACTTATTTTATATATTTTATATTCGTATTCTTGATTTATTTGTATGCTTATTTATATTATAAACTAATAAAATGATCCTCTGTTAATTGTTGAATAAATCACAGCAATCCATTTTGTATTGTAAACAAATTTTTGTAATACGTTGCAATTAGCGAAATGAAAGAATTCTCATATTTACTTCAACGAAAATACTAACTTTAATAATGAAAGTAAACGTGTGGTAACAATCACAAATTTCGTGAATAGCACAGCAATTACGATCGTTGCCCTCCGATACCATGTGAAGGATGTCCGAATTCGAATCTTGTAAAGACGAAAGTTTGTTGCTTTACACACTAGCGGAATTAGTCTCTCTCTCAGTGGGTTGCACAGTCCCTCTTCCCCCACCAGAAATTCGGGGGTTTTGCGGCAAAGTAGACAAATTTCCACAGAATACAGGCACAACAAAATAACGCCTTATAACCGTAGTTGCCTTAGCATGAATATAAAACGACAATGGTGGGCCGTTTCATTGCAGTGGTAAATATTTAATTATAAATATTTACCATAGGTGTGGGAAATATTAGTAAAAAAAGCATTAAGACGAACTTTTGGATATATTAAATCACTAGTGACAACTATAAATGGCCACTGTGCCCTGGCGTTGTCCCTACAAATAGCATTAAAACCATATTCTTGAGTTGCTAATTTAGTCAGGTACAGCTGAAAAAGTTCCTAATGTATCTCTACGATATTTCTAGTTTAGTTTTGCCGTATCAATAGTGTACAATTTTTCATTTATACCCTTACTGCATAACACATGAAGCGCATTTTTACAACTCTCTTTGCTCTCTTTCTGGTTCCGCACAGAAATAAGATCGAATGTCTGCAACTACGTCCACTCTTCCTACTTGCATAATGAATTTTCTATAATTAGTAAAGTCGGCAGAACGCTTAGAAAGTCATTTCCGGTACTTCCGTTTAGACTGAAGCTCATAAAGCATTCTTTGCTCCTTTCACTTCGTTACATTGTTAGTCATGTCATTCAGTTCTCTTTCTTGCTCTCAATCAATTCAAAAAAAATAATAATAATAAAATAAAATAACGATGTTCCCTTTTCTGCAAATTTCTCAAAGACTTGTTCTTTTCCATTGCCAATTACATATCTTTAGAATTCCATTGTCCCCAATATTCCATTGTCTTGCATGCCTTTTTTATGGCTGGTTACTGGTCGAAAGTATATTAATTGCTTCTATATTCATTAAAGATAGTTTACCTTGGCTGATTATACCTGCGCTGCTCAGCTAACTCTTATATGCATACTTTTCATGCGCTTAACATTCCTTCGTTCTTGCCCTATATGTTACTGTGAACCTAGCTCTGGTAGTAGTAAGTCGCATTTCTCTGTTCGTAGTGTGAGTATGCTCATTTTAATTATTGTAGTGATGCTGTTTCAAATATATGCCTTGTGAAAGCAGTGTTTATAACTATTAATCTTTATAGGCCAAGTAAAATCACATTGCGTTGCTTAGGATTATATGTTTGTCTATTAAGCATGGAACTTACATCGATCGATAATTTGCCTATATTTAATTTAGTACAGAACTTGGTGCCTGCCGTAATTTACTATAAAAACTAATATTTTCGTAATGCATGCTGTACAATCCATTGAAGTTGGGCATCTGCTATTGTATCTGTAAGTCAAAAGGGAAAATTCAAACGTAGAGAAATACCCGAAAGCAATGATTATCTGGTAATGGCATAAGGATGTGTGTTTTTTTTAAACCACAGGGATTATATTTTGATTAACTGATTAAACAAAAATACTATTCTCACACGTAGTTTGAACTATTTAGAGCTTTTCCTACTCGTTTCAGAGGGTCTGGATTCACATCTCGTCAGGGATTGGATTTAAATGCCTCTTCAATCGCGACGTTGAAGTTACTAATTTCTAAAAAACATTCCTTAGGTTCAAGCCTCTAATAATTCCTAAATAGCATTGTATGGGGGTCTGTGGAAAACGCTTGCTCTGCCGCTGGTTGCAATTAAAATAGTGTCTAGGTGATTTTTATTATAATACAATTCAGATTTAGGTTTGCGGTGTACAACAGATATCTGGTCTAATCTTTCTGATCCTTCCGCTTCTTCTACCCTCTTCTGATCAGTATTCCCATCACAACATGAGCCTTCGAGATTCTTGTTATGATGGGAACTTGTTTTCTCCTTTTTCATAAACAACAACTAGCAGTGGTGGTATATTTTATATTTTTCAGAATTGTGAAAATCGTGTCTATCTTTTACGCTAAAAATTGACCATTGTGCATAGAAACGACCTAGTTTTACACCTCCAGAATTAGTTTTCACCACTCTTAGAAACTTTCTGAAAAGAAACTTTCATTTAAAGATAGCCGTTGAAAATAACCTGTAGCAATGAACGTGCTATTTCAGTTATGAAAATGCAAGAATGGGACGTTTTGTATTCGTACCAGTAGTCATGTCTTCCAGCAATGTGGAATGTCTAGAGAGCTTTCCTACTCTTGAATGCCGTATGTGAAAAAAAAAAAAAAAAAAAAAAGTCTTAAAAAAAGTTAGACACCGTTATAATATTACGTGATGGTAGTTCCTTGCCTATTCTCAATTCTTCCTTGGAATGCACAGAATATTTTTCGCTTCACAAGCAAGAATCAACTTACTATATTCATTTTACCATGCACAGATATGTATAAAAATAACGCTTTAAAGTTCTGAAATGCCTTCAGGTATTTTATAAGAAGCTATGTATGTTATCTATTGCAATATTCATTACATCATTAGCCAACTATAGATTTGTATCCCAAAATATTGTGATGGGTGACCCTATTTGTTCATTCATTATTCGGCTCTCGTTACCAGCAGAGTGGTTATGATCCCTGTTCTTCCACACTGTATTTGAAATGTTGGGATTCAAATGCTATCTGGATAACAGGAAAATTTGCAATCTTATACGCACTGCGGTTGAGAGTTAAGTCATTCTTGGGGGAAGGTTGTTTTTCTGTTTTTGTTTCTGGATTGTTATTTTTTATTCAGAAAAACTCGGGTTTTTCATTTAGCAAAGCTGGAAAACTGTTCAATACATGCAATTTACATAAAGGTGCTTTATGTAAATTACATATATTGATAAGTACATTCTTATCGACTATAAATGCTAAAATACTATCAGAATGATTTGTTATCTTGCGAATGCCTATTTTCTAATACGAGAATCGTTCTCCCTGTAGAAAACTTTCGGTAGAGAGAGAGAATATCTTTAACAATGTTGAAAAAAGCTTTATGCAAATAGTGATTATTAAGAAGGAAATCGTGTAGCATGCGGCATGTAAATAAGTACTCTTCATTTCACACAGCCATTGCAGCGGCAGTAGGAACCCATCGCAGCTTGTACAGCAGATTGTATTTAACTCTATTAAGTCTGACAACTTAAGAATAGAGCAACATAAAAATCAATGATTGAAAAATTAGGAAATATTTGTATTATAGAAAACAATAGTGATAATTGAAAGTTTCTAATTTATATTTTTGTATGGGAGAGAAGGAGGCACATAAACGATAGTAAAGTGAAAATTTTTAAATATTTACATAAAAGTTACACATAATTGCAATACACCCACACAAAAAAAAAACAAAAAAAAAACCAATCTCAAACAAATGAGCCACCATGGCGTATAAGTTAGAATGCTCGGCGGAGCCAAACAGATCCATATACTGAATTTTACAGCCCTTGGCACATCAAAGCACTGCATATCGGCGAGTGACGAAAGGGGTCACCTTCCTATCCGACTCCTCTTCTTCCTATTTCATATCCCCGTTTTCACCCTCCCTCTCATCACTTTCTCTTGTACAGCGACTGCCCCACATGTCCAAATTTAAATCACATCAAATTTTGCTCGACCTTTTAGGTTCTCTAGAAATAGTTCTTTCAGCGTAAAACCCCACGCAGCGCTTTCTAAATGCAATTTTACTTAAATCAACAGCGATAGCGCCAACCTTTATTTTAGGTCCTAGTCACCGAAATCCCAGGAAAGTAAGTGGCAGGGCCTGCCAGAGTATAATTAGTCTCTTGGTACACCCAGCTGGCCTCCCCGTCGCTAGGTATGGTAACGCCGGGTTCCACTGGGGGGCCCGGCGGCCAACAGGCCGGATGAACAATGGGCACAACAAACTACATACCACATGACCCATACATTATTTTTAAACCTCTGGCATAGACAGGGTACTGTCACTCAATACACAGAACATACGCGGAGATGGGAGAAATCCCCGGAGCCGTCAGACCCTCAACATACCTATACCTACCATACAGATAATTTTGTCTGTTATTTAGGGTCATTCACATCTTATCACCACTAGAGTTTAAGATTAACATAGCGAACTTCGAGTGTATACATCCACTGCCCGAGACGTACTGATGTAAAGCAAGGTTTCCCAAACTTTTTCAAGCGCGGACCGGTGTTTCCAGATTTTTGTTTCTTGGTCCACCTAAATCTATAAATTAATGTATTTTCAATAATTATACTCGTAGGTTCAGGAAATAATGACACTATCATTAGAACATTTAACATACCAGTAATAATGCAATTAGGTATTCATTAATATCAGTAAATATAAATAAAAGATAAGTAATTCATTTCTTTGTTTATTATGAAAAATTTACATATTTTAGGAAAGAATTTTCTTATAGTTTTATGTAGGTATATTTCAAATAAGTTGTTCGCGGACCGGTACCAGGCCGCGGAACACACTTTGGGAAACCCTGATGTAAAGTATGGTGGAGGCTTGCTCACCAATTCTGGTTTATATGTGGATTCGGCAGAGTATTTATGCCCCACTCGATACCAATATTTTAATGACTGATAATAATTGCGCATGTGTGAATCCACTGACTCCTTTTTATCCTACTTATTTTCGGCAGTAGCACTGAAGTTGATCTCAATGATTGTGAAGGGGTGTAGCAGGTATACAGATCCGAAAAATTTGGTTAGAAGTTAGGAGTGTGTTGGTAGCGGTGGTGAGCCTTCTCTTGATTGTGAATGAATATATTCATCCAAAATCAGCAAAACATCCGTCTTTCCAGTTAACTGAGTCGTCCGTTTTCGTGGAGAAATGTGATTCTTATGAAGGGAGAAACTTTAGGGTTATTTTGTTGCCGATTAGTTATTTTATTGAGTGTGCTCATTTATATGTGGTGGAATAACTGCAATCAGATGAAATTATCATTAGACAGAATTTTTGCTCCTTTTATGACTTGAAGATTCAAAAATTTTCGACTCTTCTGATTTACATTGATACTGAAATGTTTTGTGATGTGTTTCAATGGTTTCATCAGCCATAAATCATGGATAAATTTTTTTCAACAATGTAAAAAAAAAACAAAATCAGGCTTCATAAGAGTACTCATCGTCCTCTCTTATGCTCGTTCGAATCGGTCACGAGAAGGAAAAAACCTTCATCTAACGCGCCCGAAACACCAATAAATCGGTCAAATAGTGAGTGTCGAGCACTCAGGATGAAGGTTCCGTAGTCACGGATGGTCGTTAGTGTAGTACCTCAAATAGAGAGCTTTATGGTAACTGAAAAAACGTTTCTAGTATTCCCGGCTTGGCCTAAAACTGAGAACTAACGAAAACGTTGTCTATTTGAGCCTTTCCAGTTGTTGTGAATGACAAGGGTGGGAGAAGCAACTCCGACTTCTTCCTGGAGAAGCGATTTTAGTATTGAGGGAGAAGCGACTGGCAGGTGAGGGCCGTGCAAGACTCCGCGCAGATGCCTCCCCACCACCGCCGCCTCAACACTGGCTCTCTGAGTACCTCCTTGCCGGACAACTCCAGCTTTGAAAGTTGTTAAAATACACTTCTCGTCGCAAAATTTATACATTACCTTTAGAGACTTATTAACTATTTAGCAACCTTTTTGTCACCAAAAAGAGAGTTATTTAGTAAAAAGAAGCGAGCTATCGAAGTGCAATAAAAAATCGTTTTTTAAATTTTTACACCAAAAGTAAATGATAGATTTCAATCGGAATAGTTTTCCCCTGATAAGCATCTAATAATGCATAGCTAATGTAAAGTGTATTGATGTCTAGCGGCACCAGGGGTTTCCCCATCTCTGCGTTGCTTTCATTGTAGGTGTACCAGTTTACTGGGAAGGCCAGAGATTTAAAAGTGTGTGAATTTTGTATATGTGTAGTGTTATGTATCGTTGTTGATCTGGCCGTTTAGCCGCTGGACTCCCTACTGAGGCCCAACGTTGCCCACACTCGGCCTCGTGGAGGCAGGGCGCCTCCGTAGCCAGGTGGGAAGGAGCAGCAGCAGTGTGTAGCACACGCTTCTTGATTAGACCGGGGTTCGAGCCCGTCACCACCAAATACGGAGGATGCGGAAAGGTCATGGAATGACCACCGCATATTCTCGGAGCAATATGGCCTTAGTTGCTAATGCTCCTAAAAACCAAATAATAACAACAACAACGTGGAGGCAGACCAGGTACACAGTAGTTTGAAATTTTACTCTGGCAGGCCCTGCCACCTAGTTTCCTGAGATTTTAGTGACTAGAGCCTAAAAAAAAAAAATTTTTTTTTTAAATAAACTCGGTAAGAGTGTGCGCTGGAATTATAAAAGCCAATTGGGATTTATGGGTTTAATTTGGACGAAATTAAGTTTTTGCAGTTTGTTTGTGGTTATACGCTGGCGTTTTAAGCAGAGTAGGAGAGACTGAAGGCTGGGGGGAAAGACAGAAGTATGGGAACAATACAGAACGCGACCCCAGGATATTCAGTGAGGCAGGCCCGTGTCCCAACAGGAGAAGAATAAGGGTTGGCAGGAGAGGAGTCTCCTCCCCGCCAGGGGAAAGGGAGTAAAGGTACCAGGCAGGGAGCCCGGTACAGATCGCCATCAGGCATTGGCAGTAGAGAGCACGTGAAGAGTCCAAGCGATCTGAACCGGATCTTTGTTGGTCATGTAGATTCCTACATGATTCAATGTAGATTCCTACATGGATTCAATGTAGGAATCAAATCCAGTCGTAAGGTCATACATGAGGCAAGTCTCGTCCTATGGTTGGTCATGTAACCTGTTCAGGTCGCCCAGTGTGCATGTTATGAGGATGCTACCTTGGGTCCTGGTGATATTTTTTTAGTTCGTGCGTTGGCCATTTGGTTTAGCCATCCAGCTAGTGGTCCAGTGCGAATAATTTGTATCCAGTTCATTTCAAGTCCTGTGTCAGTTTGTCTGGTTCAGACGTAGGTCTTCCTGGTTGTCAGTTCCCTCGTGAACAAAGCTAGATGATGGTCAAGTTCGTGGTTGTAGGTTATTTTGATACAGTTTTCTTGTGTATTCCAGTTTTCTCCAGTCCTAGTTTCGTGATTCATCATCAGATTCCGGGTGCTGTGCATGGTGGTTTGCTATAAGTGCTCTCCTTCTAGCGAAGAGTTTCTGTGCAAAGATAGTAAGGGCTTTGCATTCATGTTCCGAGTCGAGAAGATGCTGTTCCATGTTCTGCGGGAAGTAGGTGATAGCAGTGGTGAGCATACATCGCAAGTGCTCATAGTGGTCGCAGTCATACATGAGATGTTGCCATGTCTCCTCGCCGCCACAGAGGCAACGAGGATCCTCGGTGATTCGGAAGCTAGACAGTTTTGCATTAAATGGCCCGTGCCCGGTGAGCAGAAAGGTGATGTGGAGCCCCGGTTGGAACCAACTCGGGGGTTTTGGAAAGACTGTTTACGCTCGGAAGGAACTTCTTGGTGATTTCCCCTTTAGTAGACTCTGTCCACCTATTCTGCCATTCCTGTCAAGCAGTCCGGTTTTTTCAAGCTTCCTGTTGTTGACGAGGTCCAACGTATAGTTCAGGATAGTACACGGTATTTTTTTTGCCATATTATATGCCAGGGCGCATCTAATGATTAAGTCCAGCGGGAGGACTCCCGCCAGAACCTGGAGTGCTGACCGTCGAGACAGCTCGTATGATTGTCAGAATTATTGACCGCTGGATATTGTCCAAGGTTCTTCTATTTACCACTGTGGGTACCTTTTTGTACCAAACTGGTGATGACCGGGATAGCAATGTGATTTTTAAATTTTTAACTTCATTAGCGACGGAAATAGGGGGGGGGGGAACACGAAAATTACATTTTCCTGTCTGGCGCCGCCATTTTTAATTTTAAAAATATTTTAAAATTATATTTTAAACCTACTCATCGAGCTCTTTCCAACGGTGTATAATAAGCTATAGGTTGTCGAAAACATTTTGTTCCCCCACATTTCACCTCCCCATTTCTCAGACAATTTTTTGTCAACAACGATCAATATGGCGTTACGTTGGCCCACAATGTACAAACCCATGCAGAATTTCAGGTCAATAGGTTGAGTGGTTCCAGAGATACAATGATGTGACAGACGGATGGACAGACAAACGAGTGACATTATAAGGGTCTTTCGTTAGACTACGGACCTTAAAAATTATTGCCAAAACAGGCCGCCACTTCCGATATGACTGGAATAAAAAATCATACTCGGTTTTTATTTGAATTAAGCGATAAAGCTTTCTGTAATTTTAGGTGGGAAATTTGGGTGATGCCAAATACAGTTTCCTCAAAGAAAAGTTATGACAACCTCTTCTGTGACATGTTAGGTGTGATTTTGATGATCGCTATGGGAAATGGATAAATCTAAGCCGTTGCATCACAAACTTAAACATAGAACCATTTACAGCGAGTCCTTCCAGACAAAAAGCTATTTTATGTCTGCAAGATACGGTACAACTGTTGCAACAATGTTAAACAGCCTCCTAGTCCAGCTTTCAAACACAAAAAGTGGGCAACTGTTAATTTAATTTTACATCTCATTAAGTTGGAGGCAAGCGTTGATAGCGTGTATTTTATGATCGTTTGTCTGCTGTCCGTAATGAAAACAGGAAAAGTGAGATACAGAGTTTGAACCATGTGCAAATGCAACTGATCAAATATTTATTAAATAAATTATACAAAGGATATTCCTTTTCTGGACAGTTCTGGTTGCAAATCAATTTGTCTTGGGAGGAGTTCTATGACAATGCCAATCAGGACAAGTATTATTGCCCTTAACCTTGTCTTGCTTTTCTTGTATACGTATTTAGTTGCAAGTAACTTGTACCTTGCATGTGATCAATGAATATGCATAGATTTCGGAACATTATTTTGACAAAATGACTGAGTTTATCGTGGGATACTTGAGAATGATGAATTTTGAAGATAGCTCTTAAGGTATCTTTTATGGAAATGGAAAGTCATTTCCATAGAGCTACCAATGTGCATATATGTGCGTGTGTATGAAGCACCGATGCTGGTTTTGACTCTGCTACAAAAGGTCCGAATACAGTGTACGATGGAGTAGCCTACTATACTGGTGTGCAAAACTTAAGAACCAGTCAGGTTTTCACTTGTAGCTTCTCATAAGAGTAGCCTGGATATGGGAAAAGCATACCAAAGGAACCTCTTAAGGTACAGAAATGATGAAAGACACAACAACGGAAACAAAACGGTACAGAGGGACTTGATTCAAAAATGGCAACGTAGCACTGGCTGCCATGATACAGATGCATCACTGCCAAAGATGGAACAAAGAGAAGAGGTGGTCCTCGGTAGGATATATGGCCACCCCTAATGTCAATGCAGGCTTTGCACCGCCTGTCCATAATTAGAACAATGTTGTTAAGTTCTTACGGTAACATCGTCCATTCCTCTGTCAGCGCCATCTTCAGCTGATGACCATTTTCTGGTGGGTGTGGACGTGCCGCTAGGTGTCTCCCCAGAGAGTCCCATATGTGTTCGATGGGATTTAGAGAGGCTGAACGGGCAGATCAATCCATATGAACAATGTCCTCACTTTCCAAAAGCATATCAACAGCTGCAGTGCGATGGGGTGTGGCGTTATAATCCATAAACACCAACTCGGGGCCAATGGCACCTTGGAACATACGCACATGGGGAAGCATTACCTCAGTACAGTAGCGTGCACCGGTTACAATACCGCCTTTCAGTATCTGGAGTTGTGTACGTCCATTCAAGATAACGCCTCCCCAGACAAGAACACCTCGACCACCTTATTGATCCCTTTCAGTGATGTTTGCGGGATGATACAGTGTGCCAACCTCTCGCCAGATTAGCTGACGTCTAGAATCGCTGCTGAGACTGACTCTACTCTCATCAGTAAAGAGTACCTTAAGTAAAGATTTTGTGGTTATAACCTTTAGAAAGTGTTGGCCCCTAAGTTTTGCACACCAGTGTATAACCCTGCCTCGTCTAAACTTTCTTGTAGACATAATACATAGCGGTAGATGACATTCTCCAATAATTCACCAACACTCGACCGTTGATCTGAAGACTGTGTAACGCGACTCATCGCTCTGTAGGACTAGTGTCCACGGTTTCCATGGAAACAGGTCCTATGGCACCAGTGAAAACGACGTCTGCGTTCGGTGATGTGTTGTTGCTTATCAGCAACTAAGCCATGAAAGCTGACGAATGCAGTTCTGTTCAAACCACGGACACTTTCGGACAGTCCTGACGCTTGAAAGTACGACTTATAATGTTTTACACAGACGTCGCTCAGTTCATTTTCGTTACATACTTTAAGGATCGGCGATTCATATTCGTTAGTTTTTTCCCCTCCTAGATAACCGTTTGATTACATCCACATCATCCTCCTGGGTCTTCCATCTTTTTTACTTACTGGCTATGGTCGTCCTGGCTTCTAAAAGTTTGCTATCTACGGTAGTCCGTATTCAGACCACTATAGTCAGCAAACGACTTTGCGAAGTTCCAGTGTAGAGCTGTCGCACGCAATGACTAATCTATTATTCAGCCTCAAAAGCCATAAGTACGTTGCCGTAACTTATTCTGCTTGTTTATGATATATGTGCTGTTGCCTGCACATATATCATAAACATGATCAGTCACAATGGATAGGTAATTTTTTTAGCATTCAAAGGTATGAGGAGTATGAGGGTTCCAAGAGATTTCCAGGAAAACAACCCACATAATACAGATGATATTCTGGGAGTTGCCGCCACATTCCTGTTTCTGTTGAACCAGGACATCGGATTGATTCCATTTAGTTTATCGGTTTGCAAAAGGCGTGGCAGACTATTTACCACGACCACCGATGAGGCGCGGGAGCCTGCCATTGGCCCGGTAATTGCTGCTCTGTCCACTATTCGTCTAGTGTCACATTTACCGGTTCTCGCCGCGATACGAGTATCACCAGGCGGTGCGGGGGGGGCGGCAGATTTCTAAAACACCGGAGTAGGTATAATATTTTGACTGGATACTCGTATCTTTCCACGTATCGACTCGCTGTACAAGACATCTCTTACTCTTTTCTAAATTTAGTATTAATATTAGGAGCCAAAACTGATGAAAGGAAGGAAAGCTTATGCAGCGTCAGCAAAAAAAAAAAAAAAAAGTTTCTACTACATCACCCCTGCCTGACTCATCTAATAATTTGTCTAATTCTTCCTTGAATTTATTAAAATGACTTACTTCCACAGCACCAGATGGAAGTTTATCCAACAATCATGCACTTTCTGGGTGAAATAAAATTTTCGCGTATCTATTCTGCTTCCATTCTTTTTCAATTTGTTTATGTGCCCTCATGTGTGTTGTTTGAGAAAGAGAACCAAAACCATAAACACTTCAGTCAGGTCTCCTCTCAGGTGCCTGGTTTCTCCAAGTGCTACAATTTTCAGAACTCAAGTCTTTCGTAGCAAGTATACCCATTTGTCCTCCCCCCCTCCAATCTAGTTGCTCCTATTTGTATACGTTCCAACAGACCCACTCCCTTCCTAAAATCAGGCGTCGAACCTTGTATGCAGATGGCCTAACCTCAAGGTGTGGCTTAACCGTTGCTTTAGATAGACCTGACTTAGCAGACTGGTCAGGATCGTGAGTACACTAGCACACGCTCTTTGGGCCGTGGTTCAAACCCTTGACTGCTAAATACGATTAACGTTTGTATTGATTGATTTGTTGTAAACTCCACTGACCTGGTGGTCGTGCCGAACTATAAACAAGAACAACGTGATAATCACTCCCTTATCCCTACTGGTAAAATTGCTGTATGTCATTGACAAAACGTCATGAGCTGTCCTAATCAGCCCGTCTGCACTCCTCACGGAACTTCATGTCCTATTTTATTATTTTCGTGTTTGTACTACCCTGAGTGTGGCACGGCATAGTTGGTATATTATTCTGGGATTGCTGCTACCCATATGCAGTTCCTTGGATTTATATTATAGCAGAACATAGACAATTAAATCGCTTATACCTTGTTAAACGTGATAAACAATTTATATCTAGATCCTTTCTTGACCTCCGTGAATTCTATGAACGACTTAACTTTTGATTTTAGGTTAATTTTATTTTGGATGTTGTGCGTAATTAGTGCAATTCTTTATTTAATTAAATTTAAGTGTGTAGCTGTGAGACTGTACAGTTTAAATTTGTGTGTGTAACTTTTGGCACTCGACTTAAGTTTAACCTTATATCAATTTGTAGTCTTTTTCAGGGAGAGTCAAAATTTTGTATAAATTTTATATGCTGTTCAGGAAGTTTACAGGGTTAATACGTGACCCAAAAAAGGGTTTTTAAATATATTAGCTACATGAATTGGGATGCTTAAAGTTACGTCTCTTGT
This sequence comes from Mastigoproctus giganteus, assembly GCF_048544385.1. Taxonomy (NCBI): domain Eukaryota; kingdom Metazoa; phylum Arthropoda; class Arachnida; order Uropygi; family Thelyphonidae; genus Mastigoproctus; species Mastigoproctus giganteus. The sequence continues at coordinate 141,833,801 of NC_143576.1, forward strand.
TTAAAATATCTGCCATCAGCACGCATACACGAACGCCATCGTTTCTGAACAGCCTGAAATACAATGGTGAATGTTAGCTGTAATTTTTCCTGCTTTCTATTAAATCATCGCGTACAAATCCTGCAATGTTTCTGGAGCACGAGTGTACACTATCTTTCAGGCATTGATATTTCAGTGTGTGTGGGGATGGGAATCTCGTTTTGGGGAATGACGGCCTCACAGATTCAATGACTTTGAAAATAAGGCGGAGTTACCTTGAATCGTTAATGAATGATATACAGTTGCTGCAGTAAAAAACGTGTTTCCTGATACAGCCGTGTACTTCCAACAGGATAATGCTCCTCCACATTTTCACTCTGATATCCGTGCCTATCTCGATAGTAAATTTTCCCAAACGATGAATAGTCACGAGGGGAAATGATTTTGAGTACCTCCCAAGGTATGCAGGATCTTATTCCCCCTAGCCTGTTTTTTTGTTCCATGGGGATACCTGTAAACTAAAGTGCACAATGATAAACCACAAGCAATATACTATTTATGGGTTATTATACAACAGGAAGCTTACAGAATTGGAACTGTATGTTAGAACGATGCTGTTCATGTTTGCACGTGCTAGTAGCGGACATTTTGAATATCAACGTAGCTTTTGAAATGCATCCCAATTCTATGGATCTAATTGATTTTAAATCATTTTGGGTCATGTTTACTGATTTTTCTGAGATACAGAATATCAAAATGTTGTTTATAATACTGATTCACTGTGTATTTTACTTAATTTTATTTTACTTCATTTCGTTTTTATTATAATTATTTTACATATCACATACAGTCATTAGAATATCGTCTTTACCTTGTTTGCTATTATATAAATAAATATATAAATCCCCAATCACCCTTAGTCGGTCGAGATCATCAAATGATCTCAATCGACCAAGAGTGATTGCAGATTCCGGCGAGTAACGTGAGTACCTCACCAATCAAACTTTGAGTAGAGACAAGCAAATTACAATCTAATTAGGTGAAGAGGGGCAGAAAATATAATTTTTTTTTTTTGCATTAGAACGGTGAACACTTATTAAAAGAGAAAAATGTAGGAATAAAACAAAGTGAAATCGCTTATATATATATATTTAAATTAGCTACATGGAAGCATAAAACAAACAGAAAGAGAGAGCGAAAATCTTTAAATTATGAATACGTATGCAGGCACCCCTACCTCATCACAGCCATAGGCTACAGATGCATGCCATTTTAAGGTATTTTATTTTTCAGCAGGAAACGTGATTTCTTTTGATAGTGATTTAAGATTTCATTTTTTGCATTTCTGAGTAAGATATAATACCTGCTATGGTAATGTTTCACATCTAAAGAAACTTAGATAATTACTAAGAACAGTATATAATTATATTTTTTGTCATCTCTTCTTAGTAATTATTCGGGTTTCTTTTAGATAATGCTAAAAATTATGATAATATTTTCTTGAAAATTTAAATACGGCTGTCAAGCAAGCTTAAACTAATGTGGTCAGATGTCGGATAGCCGAAACCAACATGTAAAACAAAATAAAACAAAAATATGGAAGTAAACAAAGTTGAATGAAAAGTAAATAAAAATTAATCGGATAAAATATAGATTTGGTAGTAGAACTCAATTTAAAAAAAAAACCAAACAAATTCGTTTATTGTATTGTTGATAGATAAGTCGCAGTGAAACGAAGTATAGATTTTCTGTTTTCTATTATGACATAGTTGGTACTCCTAGGAGATTTGTCAAGGATACACAGATAAGGGAAACCGATACTATCTTGGCAAGAAAAAAAAAATCCTTCTGACAGAGAAACAGTGGAATTTTAATTTCAACTCTCTCTTCAAACAATGAATCGTTCCCCTAGCAGAAAAGCAAACGCAGCAACTACCGTGCATGTGAGGGTCTCTCGCGCAGAGATGGGGAGGAAGGGGGAGAAAAGGGAAAGACGCTTTTGGTAGCGTCATCATACTGATGCCTGCCTGTTAAATGCAAACATTCACCGGTGTCTGCGGTTCTCAGCACGCACGTACAAGCAGTTACCTGTTAAAACCGTGATTTTATTTATTATCCACGCAGTGAGGAGAAAAGACGCTGCTTATATCCGACGACCGCTGAAAGATTGGTTCGATGGAGAGTAACTGGTCCAACGTGTAGCCACTAGGAGGAGTAAAGGAAGTACGCTTGGAGGACGGTAAGTGTCTGGTTCTCATGTGCTCTTTGTGTACATGTGCTACTGTGGGCAATAGTGAAGAGCGGTGTCAGAATGTGTCAGTCAACCGTGACTGTGTAAACTTTTTTTTCCTCCTTCATCAAGCCTTGAGGGAAATATAATCGGATTATGTCAAAGAAAAAAAAAATGATAAGATTCAGATTAAACAGACCATATTTAAACCTGTGATCAACGTGCAATATGCGGTAAATGCTGGCTCACAGTGGTTCAGTGTTGCATTTTAAATGTTTTGCATATGCATGAGTGTATAATGTTGTTGTTGGTGGTTTCTATTCTCGTTAATCTGTTATAATTTCATGATTTTTTAATTATTTTTTTTCATTTATTAGTATTTCAGCTCTTTTAAAAATAGTTTTATCTTCAAGAAATCACGTGGATACTGATAAAATTTTAAAATAAGAAAAATTATGCGAAAGAATAATGGTAAATAATGCCATTACTGTTTCACAGATGAACTCTTTAAAAATTCTCTTTAGCCATTTGATTTCCTTTGGAAAAAGCGCTTCAACCTATACAAATTGCCGAACAGTGTTTGGGTTTTGCTTTTTTTTTTCTCTCTCTCCTTTTCCTCATCTCCCCACCACACGCAAGAGCATCGTGTTCCGTGGGCCTGCTTTCGTATTCTTCGATTTTCATTTTAGTTTTCAATTTTAAACATAAATGAGGTAGTTTTTACCTTGTTTATTGCCTTTATTTTTCATTTTTTAAAATTCGCCTTTTTTTTTTTTTATTAGTGAACTTGCAATGGAGAGATATAATCTTAAAGATACTTAAACTAAGATTCTTTAAATTTTTGATATTTCGATATTAATCTGACTCCTTGAAATATTATATTTTACTTAATTAAAATGTTTTATTGTGGAACTGCACCAATGATTCTTTGTCTTCCTTACTATACAAGTAAGAATTGGAAAATCTGGCTGGAAACTAAATTGTCACATTTTAAAATCTGAAAATAAATCTATTCTGATGTGGTGCTTCTGGTATAATCACATTTGTAGCATTAATCAATATTTCAGTCACTCTTGAAAGATATTCCGTATTAATGCTAACTGACTTAATCTCTGTATTGATATAAATTAGATCAGTTTTGTTTAGCCTAATATATTCTAGTTAAAGTCATAATGATTTCGTTCAGTCATATATTATATATCTTATAATATGTATTAATTATATATTTCAGTACTAAAGATGCGGCTTACCTATTATATAAGGCAATGGTTAGATCGCATCTAGAATTCTGCACTAAATGTTGTCGGAATTCTTACTCTTTCTCGGACAAGATAACGACACAAAGGGGACATAAATTGAAAAAGAAAATTTGCTTTCAGCCAGAGAGTAATTGATCGTTGGAATATACTTCCATTTAGTATTATGGAGGTTGGTCGTTTTAATACATTTAAAGAAGAATTTGACAAATTACACCACTCCCCATGGTTTCCGATATTTGCAAACGAATATCTGTTTTAATTATTTTTTTACTCTGATTTCAGAAATGTTATTTTTTTTTTTCTATCACTTACCGTTTTTTTTTTTTTTTTTTTTACAAATCGCTTAAGTTGATGTCATAAGTGGTATTATTGAATGTATTAAGTTAGGAGTAAATGCTGAGAATTAGTAAACTAAATCTTCATGTGTTGTCAATACTGTCTTCAATTCATTTGTTTCTTGCCCTTGAGAGCTTCATGCAGTAGTGTTTATCAGTGTGAGCTCAGTTTATTTTTGAAGTTATCGTGTTAAACTTGTGCTGAAAAGTGAGTAAAATATCTTCACACAAGTGTTTGAACAATCCGAACTTATTTTGTTATATTTGTGGAAGTTACGTACTCCTCAGGAAAAGACAAAATATAAAAGAATTTGTATTGTGCTTATTTTGGAGTGAAACTCTGCCTCAATGGGCTTAACAAAGTTTGCCGTACCTGTGTTGAAGCATTGAGATTTGAAAAAATAGTAAAAAGAATACTGTTTCCTTTGCAATGCCCATGATTTGGTGGCGCCTACAAATCACTGTTACTTTTGCTTAGTTAATGTAGAGGGATATAATTCAAAGAGTAAGAAGGGCATTATCCTAATATTCCATTTGGCATTAGATCAGCTCCACATAGAGATATCTTGCTGATTCTATGCCCTCCACTCATATTGGAGAATGTAGTAGCAGAGAGTGCTGAAAGTGAAGCTTCTGAAGAAGAAACAGAAGTCTACATGCCTGGAGACATTGAGACCAGCCCTCAACTGTTTTCACAGCATGAACTCAATGATCTGGTAAGAGATTTAAATTTACCAAAGTAATCAGTAATGCAAAAAAATTTTCTAGCACTTGGTAGAAGAAGCATTTTTTTTTTTTTTTGCAGTAATATAAATAACTTAATGAACTATTTAGAAATTTGTTAATCCTACACAGTGGAGACCCAAAGAGAATTCTCAAAGATGTGCCAAAGATTTCACTGTGGAGCAACCTCCACAATGAAATAAATATGGGTCAATTCCTTTAGCTCACTTTGTGCATTTGAAAGAAACACATGAGAACTCAAAGAAGTTGTTGACAAATATTAAGTATGAAGAATATGGTTGGTTGGTGTGCTAACTTTAAAGTGATAGGCATGTTACTTGGACAGCAAGTAACATGTGATTGTCCCACCCACACAAAAATGCCTTGGTATTTTGAGTGAGTGGGGCAATCGGGCAAGGAGTAAGCACTGAGCCTGGCCAAAGAGGGACAGTTTGTTTCCTGGATCAAAGAACGTAGTTCATAAACCACTGGTATACCCCAAAACTTTCCTCCTTCCACCCTTCGTGAAGTAAAGCTTTCATAAACTATTTTAATAAAACAGTTTGTGAAATCTTTACCTCAGGATGATCCCTGTTTCAACAACTAAATTCCCATGGATCACCAAGTTTTTTTTTTTTGTTTGTTTGTTTTGTTGTTGTTTCGAGCATTAGCAACTAAGGCCATATTGCTCCGGGAATATGCGGTCATTCCCTGACCTTTCCGCATCCTCCGTATTTGGTGGCTCACGGGCTCGAACGAACCCCGGTCTAATCAAGAAGCATGTGCTACGCACTGCTGCTCTGCCCACCTGGCTACGGAGGCGCCGGATCACCAAGAAAAGCTAAAACAAGTTATTTTTGTTGGAAACTGATGAGGGACCGGAGAATTTGAGGGAACTGCGAATAAAAGAGAAAAATAGGCATGGATTAGCTTCAGATCTGTTGAGAACTTCTTAGGGAACAGCAAGGATCCAGACAACAAGAATATAATTGAAAGTATGTTGGTAAACTTCAAGAAGCTGGGCTGCAACATAAGTTTCAAGATGCAATTTTTTTACACTCCCACATCGACTACTTCCCAGAAAATCTGGAAAGTGTTAGTGAAGAACAGGGTGAGAAGTTTCATCAGAACATTAAAATATATGGAGATGAAGTAACAGGGGACGGGGAATGTTAATATGATGGCTGATGAGGGACTGTAAAATAGAAGGATCTGTAAGAAATGAAAATTTAAAAACTGTAGATCAGTTTTTAAAATGAGAGGTGAATGTTTAGGGAACTTTTTTACCACAGTGCCCTTTTAATAGTGTTTTCAACATATATTCAAATATAAAAGTCTGGTAAAAAGTAGCATTTTGTTATAATTTCAGTGCACAAATTCTGCCAAAATTAATGAAAAATTTTTGAAAAATCAAATTTTCTTTTGTGATTTTTGAATAAACCTAACATGATGGAATCAAACAGAAGTCGTTTTTGAAATTAGCATTAGAAAATGAATAAGAAACACCTTTTCCGAAAAAACAGTGAATTTTCCACTTAATTTTGGAATTTGAAACTTGTATTCATCAAACTCTTAGTTTTAACAGCAGTGTCCCATTTTGCTTTTTTTATTTATTTATTTTTTTTATGAAAACCCCAAACAAGAGAGGTATTTGAACCTATAGTACTTAGTACCGTGCTTGAGTTGGAGGTTGAGAAGACGAAAGAAGATATTTGTTGACATTAGACTTGAACTTCAGTAGACTGTAATTTTCAGGAAATATGTACGAAGGAAGGTTGTTCCAGAAAAAGGCAGTTCAATGAATAAACGAGGAAGATGAAAAGTTGGTTCTGTGAGTTTGAAGTTGGACAGTAAATGGATGTTGGCTGGTGGCAGCACGTGTTCGAACTGTTTTGAAAGAGAGAGCGAGAATAATAGAAACCAACTCAGAAGAACGGCGCCCATGGAAGTATCTGTAGAAAAGGCATGCAGCAGAAACAGTACGTCTATGAGACAGCAAGTGGAGAGACTCTGTTAGAGAGGAGTCATTAATTAACACTACCCTCTTCTGAATGGAATCCAGAATCCTGAGAGAGGTTTTGGGGAGCACCGCCCCAGATGTGGGAATAATATTCCATGGTAGGGCGGATTTGCGATTTGTACAGATTGAACAGCTGTTTGGAAGAAAAGTAACGCCGAGAGCGAAAGAGAAAACCAAGTTTTTTAGATGCAGAGGAAGCAATATTTGTAATGTGCTTGTGCCAACAGAGATTAGAAGTCAGGGTAATCCCCAAAAGAGGTATATCATTTTGCCTAGAAATCGGAGTGTCACCAAAGATAAGCATAGGAGCAGAAGAATCATTTTTTCGAGATATAAGACAAGACTGAGTTTTAGAAGGATTGAAATCAACTAAGTTGTCTTTTCCCCACTGGAGAATTACCTGGAGATCGGCATTTAAGGAATTGGTAGCGGATATTCGAGAAGTTGAAGCTGATTGAGCAGGGCAAGGTTTCTCAAAATGGAATGAAACGGAAGTTGTTTTTGAAATCAGCATTACAAAATGAATCAATCAGAAACACCTTTTCCGAAAAACATTGAATTTTTCACTTTTAATTTTTGAATTTAAAACTTGTATTCATCAAACTCTTAGTTTTAACAGCAGTGTCCCATTCTACTTTATTTCAGGCTTCAAAGATTTTATTTATTTCTTCCGTATGGCATGGAATCAATAGATCAGCATAGCACATCCACCGATTCCTCATAGATCCCTCATCCAGTATATTTGAAGTAATCTCCCTTTAATTCATCCTGATCAGTTTTTTTAATATTTTTCTGCTTCTTTCTCTAGCATTTTCTGGTTGTTCACTGTTTGGATACTTGTTGGCATGGAGACTAGCTAACATCTTCATATAGCAATTATGTTATTGCAGATGTCTGTTTCCTGCCTTTCTCCTATACTTTCATCGGTGAAGGATCAGTTCATTGAATCAGTGAAGTAAATAAACAACAACATTCTTCTTGGGATTGTAGTATTATTATTATTTTTTTTATTTCGTTGTTTGTAATGCTGTCCTCCATAACAGTTTAGTCATGACACTTTATCCTGGTGTGTCAGCCCGATCCCTGGATTGTATAGCGTGATTCATCAGCTACATCACTTTCTGCCACTGTTGTAATGTGCAGTGCTTCCGTTGGTCTATATCAGAGATAAGCGTTGGCGTACATTGCTTTTTAAATTAGCTACTATAGTCGGCTCACCCAACCATAATAGCCTATTATTGGGCAATGTTTTTCCTGAGGGTTGGTCCTGCAGTTATCCTAGTTCTGTTTCAACTGTCAACGTACTCGAGCTGTTATTAATGATGCTCTATCTCTATTGGGATGAATAGTTGCGTTACCTTCTGTCTCATTGGAGTACAGTTTTTCCAGCAGTTGATTGTGGTTGTTCCACTGTTTCTGCTGTCTGGCGAAATGGACTTCCCTGCCATGTATTTCCATTGGCCTATCACACCTCTTGTAGGGGAATCTTGATCCTAGAACCTCTGGAATTAACTATTTCCCGGTGTCTGCGCGGGAGCACAGTAGGTACAATCACCGTCCTCCCCACACAGGACGGAAAAGGCCCAGGTTAGAATCCCGTGAATGACGCAAGGAACTTTTATGGGCTTTTTTTCAATCCGTCTGAATTAGTCAGTCTCAGGCGAGAACAGCAAGGGCCTCCCCCACCCGGAAACTGCAGATTTTCGTCTAGTTAAACAGGAAAAACCAACCAGATAATACATAGAATTTACAGACATATACTGTATCTATTATACCGTATTTTTTTTCGTTGTTTAGTGGAGTTAACTGAAACTTTGTATACACTGAAAAAGTATCGTTTCCCTTTTGTTAGTTTTTACAGATTTCTTCTTGATTGTATTGTTATTTTTTTATAGAACTTTCTAACTTTTGGCATTTGTGTTTTTTGCCGTGCAAGTTGTTGGCTAGAATTTACAAAAGCTTTAAATTTCTATTTTTTAATTTATTTTATTGCGCATAGGATTTAAAATAATTCCAAGTTATTACTTACTCGTGTCACCTTCCAGAATTACTTTGATTCGTATTTATGTAGGTCTGAAATTTTGTTCAATTATTGATTTACCGGTTGTGATTTCGCATTCAAGTGTGGAGCATCCTAAGTTGGTAATTACCTTAATGTAGAAAGGTAAATAAATTAATAATTCACATTAATGACTTCAAATTTTAAGATCATTAGTATTTGAAGTTTGGATGAAATTTAACCATAATCCCCCCCCCCTCCCGCGTGGATTATACAGCGGATAGCATTCTCCTTACATGGTGTGGGAAAGGCTTGACTCCCCTTTCGTCCCCGAAGTTGAGAAATATATTGGTAATGACCTCGTAGAAACCGTAAAATCTGGTAATGACTTCATAGAAACGCGTAAGTGTTTACCCGAAATTTGGCTATATATCCAGCTGCATTAAAGTTTGCGTACGTAGGGCCGGCTTACGTGAGAAGGGAACTTGGCTTATTTTCGTTTTTATAGATTTTAAATATTTATCATTAATTTTAATTATATATATATATAAGCTAACTAAATACGTAATAAAGAAAATCAATATAGGAACATCGGTTGGTAGCTGCAAGTTGTAGAAACTTGCCTATCACATGTTGCAGAAACAAAATTTGAATATAGGAATATGCCAGTCGTATGGCAAGCCAAGTAACGAATAAGAAGTAAACCAGTACGTAACAACAGCAACAAACGAAGAAAGAAGGGTGGAGAATAAATCAAGATAAAGGGTGTTGCAGAAGGATGCACTCCTTAGAATGGATGACTTTAGAAAGGGCGCCGCTAAATTTGAATTAATTGACATCCTTTAAGTTATTTATATACGGTGCAGTGTACTCTAAGTCATTTCCACTACGCATGCGTAAACCACGATAAAGCAAAAAAGCGATTATTACTATTATCATCTGTTTATTTCCATAAGGAAACCACCCCGGGACGGCAAAGTGCCAGGAGGGTGCTAAGTACTGTACATATCAGGGTACGAGATACTACGTGCAGTGGGTTACATATACTGAACACGTAGTCTCGTCCCGAAATATTATATACACATTTTATGTTTAATATATACAGTATTTACACATTAATGATTCTGTACATACATTATACAAATCATATATTTACAATTCACTAATAATTTCATATATAACTTACATATTTACATAACTATTACAGAAGGTATATTTTTCGAGTCAACAAATTATTATTGTTCTTAAAGCAGAAAGTTTCACTTTTACTCACAATTCTTTGCAGCCGATTCATATTTCAGTAAGTTTGTACGAATTCTGGAAGATCTCTTTCTGGTATGCTGCATCCTCACACAGTTTTTCGGCATCTATGTGTAGTGAGTTAAATACTTTTGCTGTATTTTATGGGAAGAATCTTTGCAGGCTACTAATATTGTTCAGGACTGGACGCAGCGGATTATTTACTTCTCCGCAACGTCTAAGTGGCACGCGGTTTGACTAGAATATTATCCAGGACTGGAGCATCTACTTTGCCTGTGAGCATTTGTGCGAGAGTGTGTATGTTCCTGTTAATTGTCCGCTGCATCCAGGGTGTGATGTTAAGGTTTGAGTAGAGAATGGCCCTTGAGATAGTAAAAGGATGGCCAGCAACTCTGTTAAACCATCGCAAGAACCAGTACTCGATCCCAAGGACGGACTTATAATGTGAATCTGGAGCTGAAGACCAGATTTGCGAGGCATACATTGCAATTGGCAGGACACACATTAAAATGTACTTGGTCGCTAGCTGAGGATCCCTAATTCCTACCAGTTCCTGTCTAGTAGCCCATAAAGCAGCGAATATTTTTGTCTTCATATGGGCGAAGTGTTGAGCACAGGTGAGTCTGTCATCCCACTTAAGACCCAGGTCCAGGTGAGAGTGCACTTTTTCCACACTAGACCCGTTCACAGAGATCGAGATGTCATTTTTATTCTGCTTGTAAGTTATGGTCATTTGGGCAGACTTTTGTGCATTAATACGGAGCCCGATGCAATCCAGGTAGCTCTGAAATTCTCGGATTGTGCTATTTGCCATCTGGCAAATACCTTCTGCTGATTCATGGTCTTTGGAAGTGATGAAGAATTTTACATCGTCAGCATATGTTATAAAATTGTAGTGCCGTGCAAGAAACGGCTCCAGGACGGTCGCGAAGAGGGTAGCCGAAAGAACTTCCCCCGTGGCACTCCTCGCGAGATGGTAAAGCAAGATTGTAGCTTTTGGTGCTTAACAGTAAGTTTTCTGTGCTCTAGCAGGCTGCTTATTATAGTTAACAAATTTCCTCTTACATTAAAATAATTCCATAAAATCGCAAAGAGTGCTGGAAATGATTACAAAACTCAAGCACTGATTACAATAAATTGGGACTTCACAATAATATTAACAATATCCATGATTGCGATAACCAGCAAAACACCGTGTGTGTGTGTGTGTGTGTGTGTGTGTGTGTGTGTGTGTGTGTGTGTGCGCGCGCGCGCGCCCCCACACGTAAATTGCAATGAAGTTTTCGGAAGGAACAAACTATGCAATCCTCACCTAAGTCAGCCACGTTGGATTAGGCAACATTCCGATTTTTTCAGCTCCGAAACATCACATATCCAGCTACTGCTGTTGCTTAAATAGAGCATTAACCCTTTTCTAATTCTTGATTTTAATATTTTCTTCTTAATTGGGTGCATAGATATCTAGAAACATTGTGAGAGTTACATTTTTATTGATGACTTTTGCGAAGAAACAGTGGACAGTCAAATTAAAGTATTTTACGTTGCTTGATTTTAATTCTTTGTTTCTGTTCGCCTTTTTATGTACACATTTCCGCCCTGCATCAGTAAACAGCGCTGAACAGCTGCATCTTCTTTCATCGGTTATTGTTATCAGTTATATCCCGAAGTGATCACAGTAAGCGGCGTCCACTGTATTTATTTTATTACTATTTATTATTTTTCCGAATAGTTCAGCAAAATCCGTGCATTATATGACCCTCCCTGGAAGCTCAGGCACAGTCCAGGTATCGTCCCCACCAGAGAAATCTTTTCTACTCTACCTGGCTGCCTCCCCGAGTCGGTAGACGGAAACACGAGGTCCCATTAGGGGCCCTGGCGGCCAAATGCCGGAGAAACGACACAACGCAAACCTACACTATCTCTGGCATTTACAGAGTCTGTAATTGCGTTATTGTAATTGTAGTTGCGTTACAGAGTATACCTCGCGGTTTGTAGGTGAAAGCTCCTGTGCCGCAGGACAATAAAACACTATACATGACTAATGCTGATAATAATACTAACAGTAGCACATTTAGTATTGTAATATTTATATTATCTTTAAAAAAAAAAATGAACTTAACGTACGACGTTCACTAGCATAATTGTGTAAATGCGGTTTTATTAGTATTATTAAAAGTTGTATATACACAAAAGGATTAACATCCTAAGTAGGCTGTTAATCCCAATCGTATAATTTATTTCTCAACGAATTTAGGGAAGAGGCCTCCTGCTTGATAGATATAAATCATTATTATTCTTATATACGATTCCCTTTTCTTTATACGCTATAAAGCAATAATAGAAACTCTTCTAACAAAGAACTTATTTAAAAAGAAATTATAACTACACCCTAGCCATAAGGATAACGGGATTGTAATCCGCATCTTGTATATCAATAAATATCATTTATTTTACTGACTAAGGGCATATACAACAGGTATATTTGGTTATTAAAATTGCACAACTGGTCATTAAACGTAAGTTTTGATATGCAATTTAATATATGACATCAATATTCGGCCATAATCAATTTTTCGTTATATTTGTATTCCTGGTGCTTCCAAGGGGTGAGTCATCCTCATATAACAAGTCTTAGGTGTATCAGTAATTCGTTTGATTAAATTAAAAATAAAGTTTTGTTGAGATAATTTCTTAGTTTGTTGGCATTACCTGAATTTATTCAGTTCAGAGACTTAAGTGTTTCAATTAGAGAAAGGTAAAAGTCAAAGTGCATCTCCTCTTACTTTACTAATGTAGCTGGAGCAACATCCATTAGGGAATCATACGTGAGCAATGATATACCTAGGCAGTGAAGTGGGAAGTTTTCGCGCCTCAATAGCCGTCGACTTTGTCCATCCATAGGCAAGTCCACAATTTTACTCTTAGTACATCATTTAGCCAGTGAGAGAATGCAGTTTTCTCGCCTCTGGAATTGAACTCGCGATGTTAACTGAGTGGCATAATCTCTTAACATTATTCAACATTCTGCTGCAGGGAATTTTCCTCATTCTAACGAAAGCATTCATTGCAGGCTCATGGATAAATCGAAGTTGCTTGGCAATCTAATTTACACCTACATTATCCTTCTGTTGGATATAATTAACAGTTAGCAGCTAATTATTTTTCACTATTACAAATTGAATTATAACGCACTGCCGAACATGCTGTTTCTGTCGAGATGACTGTTGTTGAGAACTTGTGTAAATTTTCTTGAGAGAGTTCGTTGTATGGGAGGAATGCTCTAGTGTGCTGGTCACTGTTATCGTATTGCAGTGTATTTCTGATTTGATTGTGAAAACATGCATTTCGTTGTAACTAGAACGGTCGATGTCGAAACCAGCAAAACAAAATCAATCGTAAAATACTATCTAGGTACACACACTAACCAGCACGGTCTTTGGGAAAAGCGATAATTGTATTCTGTAGTCGTTTAGAGAGCGCGTGCTCCTGAATACTCAACTAAAGAAAACTCGTACCGCATCCACCCGACAGTAGAAACTCAAACATTTTCCCAATGAGATGGAAAAGAAAAGAGTTGAATTCTGCACGATTAATTCCTTGGAGATACCTGCATCTTAGCTCAGACCAATAGATTGTTTTTAAACCCGCCGGGATTCACAGATACAAGTGTACTTCTCCAAGTGCTTTGCCATCCTCAGGACTAATTGGAAGGAGAATCTGAAAGGCGCAGCGCACATGGTCTTTAGCGTGCTGGGATGTGCGTCAGCGAGGATCGAAGTTTTTCTTATTATTATTTGATAAAATTTCTCCATTTGTTGATACGGTGGTGGCTGCCGTTGTGTATACTAATTTGGGTAGCCTAGGCAGAAGAATGCCGAGACAAGGTGGTAGAGTTTCGTAGAAAAAGAAAACCTTTCACGCACGTCACTAGAAACCTACAGAGGAATAATAATAAAACTACCCTCTGCACTTGGTACCAGTATCAAGTGCACAGGGTAGTGGTTTTTTGTGGGTACCACGAGCAAGGGGAATGGTTTCCATCCCTTCACAAGGTGGAAACCTCCACCAGGAAGAAATAATATATTTTTTTTTTGTCCTCGCCTTTTTCCCATTATATATATTTGTATATATGAGGTCAGCGTTTTTACTGTTTTGGTGTGAAATATTTACGGCCGGATGCCCTTCCTGGCTCCAACCCTCACCCTTTATCCGGACTGGGGATATGCGGTGGTCATTGCCTGACCCTCCGTATTTGGTGGTCACGGGCTCGAACCCCGGTCTAATCAAGAAGCGTATGCAACACACTACTGCTCCTACCCACCTGGCTACGGAGGCGCTGAAGAAATAATAATAATAATACAATCAAATGCTATGATAATATGGTCAGATAATAGACACGAATGAATCTTAAATTCAGTACTGTCGTTTGTCTTTAATATTTTTTAACCTGCTATCGTTTCACTGATGTTGCATGCGAACTGATACCTTGTCTTAAATAAAAATTAGTCTAATGGGATTAAGTGAGCAGACTGTTCAATTTCTTTATCATGTATACTTTCGACTGTAATGTTTTGAGAGAAGACACGTTCCTCATTAAAATTAACATAAGCCAGCGGAGCAATGTCAGATTGAGTCAAAATTTGTTCAGGTGATGTACCCAATTCCTTCAAATCAAAAGATTCGGCCAACGTAGAGTAATTAAAGAAAGAGAAAGCCCTTCTATTCTCAAATTCTTTCTTAAACAAAGAGTGTGCTTTTTCTCCTTTATAAATTCAGTCGAACTAAAAAAATCTAATTAAATGAAAGGCACGTTTGATTCAAAATTCATTTAATCTATACAAAATGCACTTAACCAAGCTGATACTTCATAAAAAATTAAATCACTACATTTCTGCCTGTTTTTCTGAACCCTACAAGAGTTATTTGAACATCTGAGTCTTGGATGGATACACTTTTCTGATTGGATGTAGGCATTTACAAAGTCGCGGATATTTTACTCAGGTTCTCTATGAATCTAGGTGGTTTACTCAGTTTCAAGGTGATGATGCCATTGATGTGGACCCTAGGGTAATGTTGAACTGCGTGGTTGCTTTTTTAGAATTTCTCATTTTAAGATAAATTTATTTTTTTTCTGTTTTTTGATCTGCCTTTCTTGCATACCCCTTGAAGTTGCATCTTCAGAACTTCCAAGTCTTTGCTGCCCTCATAGCTATTTTTCAGTTTAAAATTATTGACGTTCACTTCTGTAACACTGAAGCATTATCCAAGTTCTGGTTCACGGTCTAACGGCATATGGTAACGTCCTAGGTTGGAATCACCTTTGTTTTACTTTTTTGTTTTAGAGCAGAGATATCATGATACCAGACCGTGTACATATAGTATTTCGCGATATGATTCTATCCTCACCCGGCTCTTATTTTTCTGATAATACCGGAATCTATCAGTAGATATCGAAGATAATATTGTACTCGCATCAAAAAGTACAATATTTGAAACTAAGAACTTCCGTCGATAACCATTACTGACTCCAGATTAAAGTGAAAATAGATTTATGCAGAACTCACAATAAACAAATAATCAGGAAATACCTCGAAACGTACTTCAGTAGTGATCTCCTATGCCGTGGAAGTTTGGTCGGCCGCACCTCCCACCGGCCTCAAGAAACTATGGGATCTAGAATTCTGGGTGCTGAAGTGGGCCAACGGGTGGTCTAACCAGATCTACACGACATCAAAATCTGTACTATGCTCCAACCTGCAATACACGCCCGCAGTCCAGATTCCGCATGCGGAAAATAAATGTGTTCCTTCATCTGTGTTCATCTAAGCGTGATAATATGAACATCTGGAACACGGTTGGTTGGCGTTTGCCAGGAAGACACCTTTGCAGTACCCCCACTTTGTGCTCAAGGCTCCAGAGATTCAATAGACACTTCCCAAATGTGATTTTGGACACTCTCAACTCGCTCAACATCGATTTGGACTTATGGTCGATTGACAAGTCATATCGAGATGACATCTTGGGCTATCTTACTGTATGAAAAGGACAGGTTTGCAAATGACGGTCCTAGTATGCCGATGTCATTTTATATTATGCTTAATTTGTAGTCTTGTTTTATTTAGATTAATTTCTTGTTCAGATATTTTGTCTTTAATGGTTAATTTGCGGCTGAATTTTGTATTTTTGTGATCGGTCACTTGTATAGTGAATGTTTTGTAAGATTCCTCTGGTTATCTGGGCAGGGAATCAAAAATATATACCAGTTAATTTATTAAAGAATTTTATTATTATTAAATTACTAATACTCTGTATCACAACAGATGAAAAAACTAATAAGGCTAAGAGGTTCACTGACGAACTCAGAACAAAGTGGAGATCCAGTGCTATAATACTCAAGAGTAGTATAGAGTTTCCGCTGTTTGGAATTTATATGAAAGTTCCAGCAGCAAATTATTTCAAAATATAAAACGACTGGCGATCGACGTCCTCGTGTCCAATACAATTTGATCCGCTCTACGTAGGTTTTCCACATCAATTTTTCTTCATGATACAACATTAAAGTGCAGACGAGGATAGCCCAACTTCTGGTGCTGCTTTACTTTATATTTTCATTACTTATCCACATTACTTGTACAGTATTGGTAATGCGAACATGTTCTATTTTATAAAGTTGTTTAACTTTATAATTTTGTATATAGTTATTCGTTCTTTCATTTCTTTCTTATTAATGTGTGTATTAGTTCATTCTTCCAGTTATATTTACGTTGTCATATTCCTCTACTTTCTTATTGGAAATCGTTCACTGTTTGCGAAAATTCTGATTGAACATAGTTCAGTCGTGATTCTATCTTTTTGGCACAGATATTTAATTACGCTGAAGAACTCCAAATAAAAGAAAGCATTACTTACGTTATAATGGGCATTTTATAATTTACATATTTTTCTATATATATATATATAAAGGCTTTTTCAAGTTTATCACTCATGATATTACGCAGAAAGACCTATAAAACTTTCTTCATAATTGGAAGACCTATTATATTAAACAAAAACTGTAAACCTTAAAGCACAGGGACCAGCGGCACTCATAAGGCCCATGAACTACCTTTATACGGCTCTCTGCCCTCCTAAAAACTGGCTATTGCATGATTAGCACATATAGCTGTGTGATTTTTAAAGAAAAAAATGAATTTTTGATTGAGAAAATTGATTGTTAAGCGCGAAGAATCCACTAAAGTAGCAAGTTTAATTTTTATTATGAAGATCCTATAAAGTAATTTTAATTCTTTTTTCAGGCTACTTAAATTATAAAATTGTTTTATATTTTTTTAAGTAGCCTCCTTATTAAAAATTAAAAAAACAAGCAATAATGAAATTTCAGTGAAAGCATAAAGGACCACAAATTATTCATCCTATTATTTCTTTATATTAAACTGACTTCAGAGATTGCTGCGGATTTTGTAAAGTTTCTGTAAAGAGGCGCACTGACTTAGATTCCTACATTAAACCGTAATATTTCTCATATTACGTTTTATTAATTTACAGTAACAATTCACGGAGTAACCACGTATATTTACGTTACACGGTGCGGCCTTCATCACACATCTGATCAGTTGATATGGCCCGCCTATGCAAAAAGGTTGGTAACTACTCCTCTAAAGTAATACTGTATTTTACCGTATTGTGAATTGTACATTATCTTTCAAAAGAATTTCTTTCAGCCTGTGCCCAGTATTCTAGCAATATTTTATTCTTACGAAACACCTCTATTAGATAACGTTAGATGTGATTGCTTCTTGAATTGCACTTAGAAATGCATTTATCTTATAATAAAATCTCAGAAAAATGACAAATATTGAATAAATTGTATAAACGATGAAAAATAAACATACAAATAGTCTTGTTATTCAAAATGCTAAGCAAAAGCATAGGAGAAACTATATAAGAAATAAAATATAATTTATGAGAAATTGCATGTTCTGGTTGAGTTGGTAAATTTCTCTGTAATTTTCACGGTAATAAATTGACTATTTGTATTTTTCACAAATGGTAGGGATCTGGTATCAACTGTTCTGTGTCCAAACAACAATTCTATACTCTAAATCGTTTGTGGAAGCTATACAGTACAATATATTGATGACTGCGGCCAAAACAAACTAGTATTAGATTTACGGGCAAAGGACATCCAGTATTTTCTTAAAAAGATAAGTCAAAAACTGGCAAGAAAAGGAAACGGCTTCCATTCATTCTAGTCAAATCCATTCTCTATTTCCAAAGCAAAATAATGAATAACATCATTGAATGACGTTACGCATTATTTTGGGACACTAAATGATGTATATGACTTGATTAACTATTACATTCCTGTAAGCATTTGTTTGAACGAAACAAATTTAATTCCTCAAGTGTCATGCTCCACTAAACACTGCATACCCTACCGAAATGTAGATTTACTGCAATTGTTACATAAGGTGAACTGCCATATGTAGAAGCTACAGTACATCTAATCCTATTAGGCTGGAACCACACATTGCGTTTTACCGGATCCCGGCCAAGCTCATCCATCTAAAAGGATGGCATTCTCCGTCCACACTCACCCTGCTGAAAAGCTTGTCGAGTGATCAGTCTCCATCGAGCTGTCGCTGTATTCGCTTGTGCTCTGTCATTTATAAAAACCCTTTAACAGCTGTTCGTGTGGCTGAAGCAGCAGGATGTCTTAATGAGCCTGTGATAAGAAGGTATTGGGTTCATCCATTTCATGCTAATCGTGAGAAGAATTTTTAATTTTTTTTTAAATGAGTTAAAAAAAAAATATATATATATAGGCCATGGGAAATTAAGATAACCGAGATAAGGCTAGCTTAAAGACCAGTATTGTATTAACAATAATACCTATATGTAAAAAACACCAGTATTTAAGAAAATCGAACTATTGGAAACGAGTATATATATATATATATATATATATATATATATATCACCTACTAAAGTTTGTCACATATTACCGAACGTCTAGCTCTCCCTAATCCACTCCATGTAGTCCTTAGAACCTATCTCCCAAATGGGGATGGATTCATATGGACGCACTGAATAAATTTATCTATGTCAAACGTGGTAGGAAAACAGCACACAGAATAAAAACCGGTCCCCTCACAACCGCATTGTGTGGCCGCTTTCATTCAAATGCACGTGTTCATTCCTGCCTCCTGTTGTTCGGTTATTCCGTTTGTCCGCAGCACGGTGTGGCAGCTTCCGGCGACTGCAGTTGAACCGGAAATGTGTAGATAGACGCTCTCATTTAAAACCACGAATCGCCCTTTTCCCGCCGAACGGGTCTCGTCAAACCGGACCCGCTGAACGCAACGTGTAATCCCGGCCTTAAACTCTAAGAGTCCTCGTTCTAGGCACAATCCTCTACAGATTCGTTCAGAAGCTGTTGCGACCGTATTTCAATAAGAAATACGGGCAGCAACAATTAGGGTGACATAGACCTAAGTTCTAATCCCGTCAATGATGCAAATTTATGGGCCTTTTTTACGATGTAGCTGAGTTAGTCGCTCTCGTGCGAAGTTAGCATTTTTTTTTTTTTTTTTTTTGTCCTGGAAACTCGGATTTTTCGTCCCCTAATCGAACACAGAACACATGAAATTTACAGACATAATACGGAGTGGTATATCAAAAAGTTCGTACCCTGACCTAGATAAAACATCAGTAGGAAGATGCGTTTATTTTAATAAGTTGTCTACATATTCAATAACTAATATGTGAAATTTCATTCCCTTAGGTGATCGTACACCAAAGGTGGAGCCCGGATTCTGAGGAAGGACACTATGGTTGACAAAGTGGAGTATCGAGCAGTGAGAAAGTTCCTGAATTTGCAGGGCAAGAAAGCTAAGAAAAATTGACGAAGAAATGAAAGCTGTGTATGGGCAGAATTGTCCATACTGTGACACTGTAAAAAAAGTGGAAAGCGGAGTTCCAATGCGGTCGTACAAGTGAATTTGACGAGCCAAGAGAAGGAAGGCCATCAACGTCCACAGACAGTGAGACGGTTGCAAAGGTTCAGCAGCTGGTGCTGAGTGACAGACGTGACAATTAATTTCATCGCAAATGCAGTGGGAATTAGTTATGGGCTGCCCACAGCATTTTACATGACCATCTACACATGTCTAAGGTCTCCGCACGATGGGTTCCAAGATTGCTGACGCCTTTGCAGAAGCAATATCGAATGCAACGTTCTCGCCAAAAGTTGAATTTGTATAATGCGAATATTGAGAACTTTTTTGATCGATTGGCGAAAATAACGAATGCTGGGTGTACCAGTATGATCCGGAGACTAAAGACATGTCAAAGCAGTGGAAGCATACCTCCTCCTAAAAAAAGGAAAAAAACACTATCTGCGAAGAAGGCGATGTTGTTTTGGGAGAGAAAAGGGGTTATCCTGACATATTACCTACCTTGGTTCCACACTTACCGGAGAATACTACAGAAATGTTTTGAAAAAGTTACGCGATGCTTTGAAAGTGAAAAGGCGTGGAATGTTAAGCAAAGGTGTCCGTCTTCTTATTCAATCAGACAATGCACCGGCTCACACGGTCCTCGACCTGCGCACGCGCCTTAGTTCATCTGCAGTTGCTTCGATTTGCATAACGACTAGCTGGTCATAATGTTTTGGCTCATCGGTGTAACTGCTGATGAACTAAGGCGCGTGCGCGGGTCGCGACACGGTATAAAAACACCTGATGCTTTTTAATTTGGAACAATTTATTGGTTTTGTTCTCCTGCCAAATGAATGGCCATTTTTTTCTTCCGTCACTTTGTATGACGTGTTTGTAATCGGTGTAATATATCTGGATGTCTGATGTTATGAGACTAGCAATTCTTGGCGGATAAATCTGCTTTTTCGTTGCCGGTGATCCAGAATGTCTAGAAATCCTACAGAAGATAATTTTTTGCTTGTTTGTATGAAGCTGCGCTAAATTTATTTTAATTTGTTGTAAATAGGGGTGACTTGAAGGAAGTTTACGCTGAAGAGCAGACAATGCTTAAGGAATCTGTATAGATTATGGTTTCAGGGTATGAAGACTTCTTTACATTCTTTAATGCCATCAGGATAGCGTACAGTTCTGCGGTGTAACTACTGCACTCCAAAGGAAGCTGACGAGATATTGTTAAATGTGGCAGTACTGTAGCTGCACCAACTTTAGAGTCTGTCTTGGAGCCATCTGGGTAAATTTGAGTGTAACAAGAGAACTGTAAGGAGTGAGCTGCATGAATCTGCTTAATATTGCAATGTTGAAGGGTATGCGTTCTACACATTGTTGGAAATGTTTATCAATATTTGCCATGGCTGTGTAACCATACTTTCATTTGGAGCTATTTTATCCATATTTAGACCCCATGATGTGGTTAAAATTCTGTAATCTAATGCCGCATGGTTTATTTTTATACAAATTATCCCATTTTGGTGTGAAAAGATATTGCCATATAGGACGATGTGGGAAACTTCTGATCGCAGCTGCATAATTTAATAGCAAAGCATGCCGACGAAGGAATAGGGGTGGTTCATCTGCTTCTGTATAGAGACTCTGAACTGGTGATGTACGAAAAGTTGCTAGGGCAATTCGGAGAGCATTGTGTTGTACAGGATCAAGCCATTTTAATACGCTCTGTCTTGCTGAGCCATATACAGGAGACACAGTCTAGTCTCGATCTAATTAATGAACGGTATAGGTGTATCAGTATGTACCGATCAGCACCCCATGACACACATCAGAAATTTCCCTAAGTAGACGTTCAGGATAAGACAGCCCTCTTCATTAGGGGATTACGAATGCTTTATAGCATTGATGAAGTACAATACCACACCATCTGTCTACGAGAAATTTATAAATTTCTTCCGCTACATAATAATAATAAGATTCTTTATTAACATAAATTTTATACACTAGTGATTCCTTACACAGAAAGCCAGAGGAATCTTACAATTAGTTGTTTATACAAGTGATTTTGATTTATAAAAAAAATAAAATGATAACTAAATAATAATTAATAGATCAAAGCAAAGATAATAGTCAAAATGTAAAAATGAATGAAGTAGTAATTACAGCGAAAAAGGACTACAAGTTGAGCAGAACATGAAATGACATCGGTTAACTTACTAAGATCGGGACTTACATAGATGTCCTTTACAAACAGCAAGATAGGACAGGATGCCATCTCGATATGCCTTGTCTATCCTCCACAGGTCGATGTCGATGTTGAGCAAGTTGAGTGTCCAGAGTCACATTAGGGAAGTGTCTCTTGAAATGCTGTAACCGCTGGAGCCTTGAGCATAAGGAGGGAGTACTACGGAGATGTCTGGCTGGCAAACGCCAACCAACCGTTTTCCAGATGTTGATGTGATCCTGCTTAGCTGAGCACAGATGGAGGAATGACTTTATTTTTAGCACATGGGCTCTGTGGACTATGGGCGTATATTGCAGGTTGCAGCAGAGAGTAGATTTTAGATGTTGTGTAGATCTGGTGCGACCACAAGTTGGCCCACTTCAGCACCCAGAATTCGAGGCCCCATAGTTTCCTGAGGCTGGTGGGTGGTGCCGCCGACCAAACTTCCACGGCATAGGAGAGTTCACTACAGAAGTAAGTTGCGAGGTACTTCTTGATTATTTTCTTATTGTGCGTTTTGCACAGATCAATTTTAATTCCCCAGAACGCTCTCAGGGCTTTGGAATACTGAGCTTGTTTTTTTTATAGGTGAGGTTGGCATCAAGGATTACTCCTAGGAAATTTACACTTTCTGTGGGAGTCAGAACATTTCCTGCCAATTCCGGAAGTAGAGAAGATGCAGTATCAGTAGAAGTGATCCGACTTGGCGTAAAGATGAGATAGTTTGACTTCTCTGGATTGACTGACAGGCCAAAAAATTTAGCATACTTATAGAATGTATTTAGGTAGCTGTTTACAGATTCAGAGGCGGTTTGTCTTTCTTGTGAAGGACCAACATGGCGTTTGCATAGCAAGTAGCAAACAATATCACCAGCATACGATAGGAACGCTGGAATTTGATCCATTAGTGGAACGAATATTGCTGCAAATAACAAGGCTGAGAGACAACTACCTTGTCGGATCCCTACTTCGACGCTTTTAGTGACTTTAATGCCATCGCCTTTGAAGTGAAGCATTCTCCTAGATAGCAAATTATTGAGGATCTCGAGCATATTTCCGGATATCCCGTAGAATCTCTCAAGTAAGGCAAGGAGGGGTGTTATTTGGACTGAGTCGAAAGCAGATTTCATGTCGAGAAAAATGGTGTGACGATCTTCGTTGCCATTCCAGGCCTGAAGTATTTTCTGTGATAATGACTGTAGTCAGGTTACCGTAGATCTATTAGGCATGGCATAATGGGTGTGTTCTGGCCTATGCGCAAAGATTGCGAGTGCTACATCATTATAGATGCACTTCTCGAGGCATTTCAGGAAGGGAGAGGCAATTGATATTGGCCTGAAGTCAGCCGGTCTTTTCGCATGAGGCTTTTTCGGAACTGCCACGACTCTGTATGATAACCAGCTTGAAGGCACCTGTGCAAATTTGAGTACTTTGTTGTAGAGTTGAGTGAGCTCTTTGCTGATGAAATGAGAAGCAATTTTTAGACTAAACAGAGGTATTGCGTCAATTCCTATGGTGGACTTGTCAGGTAGTGAATTTATTATTTTTATTAGTTGTTCTTCCGAAATTTCTGTATTACTAGTAGGTGAAGAAATGTTAAACGCTTCGTTCCTAGGATATGCTTCGGACACACGGTGATCTCGCTTAAAACGCAGCACATGCTCACACCATTCCTGGACATCTATCAGATAGATGTCCAGGAATGGACATGGATAGATGTCCAACATATTGAAGAATTCTGCTAAATGTCGACTAGTAGGATGTTAGGCAATAATCGTCAATAATTGTCACAATCATTTCTGAGATGTAAACGAACAGCATGCTGATTGCTTACTACATGAAAGAATTGAGATAAATCCATCAAATATGATTTTTTTAGGTTTCAGTTTTTTTTTTTTTTTTTCCCTAACTTGTCTTTTAGACAACCTGTAGAAATTCAACGCGCGTGTAGTTTGCTCGCAATATATAGGAGACTCACACCAAATATTGTGATTGTAATTTTAATAAAGTTTATTAAAATTACAAATGTATTTTTTGAAGGCCTGTTTACATACCGCCTTTAACGGTACGCAGGCGTTTTGATATGGCGTACATATGAGAAAATAGTTGGATAATTGCGATCTGTCTGTAAATTTTTCTTATTTGCCCGAAGAGAGTTGTAAAGTCCTAAATCTGGCTCCTCACTCATAAAGGTTGGACACCCCTGCTCTAGACAATGGAACCCCACTAGCATGTACTGCCTTACCAGAGTTAAGCTGTTCACTTCCAATTGAGAAAATAAATAAATAAATAAACTTGATTTTTATTTTGTATTAAATACGAGATAGGCTGCACATTTAAAATAAAAACATGTATAAGTTTATTTCCTAGGAAAGCTTTACATATAATTCTGTACTAAATTAAAGTGAAATTATTATAAATTAATTTCCTTAGGTAATCTAATAATAATTAATTTTTTTAATAATTTAATTACTTATGTAATCAAATTATTGCCGTAATTAAATTATATAAATGCCATCAAACAAAGTTTAAACATAGTCTTATTCCCTAAGGAATAACAGCTTCATATGCTCTAATAAATTCTACCTTACCTGATTCGAGGTAAAAACAAACAATTATATTAGATTATTTTAAATGAATTTTGTTTCATATTTCAACTCGGAATAATTAACTAATCCTATTATTATTGTTTCACTTAAAAATATATTAAAGAATTATTAGCCTATCAAAATAAATGAAAATTTACAGTGAAATTATAATCACTGGCTATTTTTAAATATTCGAAATTTTGCATTCGTTTACTGACGTAAACATTATTTATATTAAGATATACTTCTTTTTAAAGTATCTCTTCGGAGTTAAGTCGTCCTTATGTAGCTGCTAAATTCTTTCGCAGAGAAGTAGCAACGAGTTATCTCCACTCCGATGAACGTTGAATGAGAAACTCATAAATCGTAAATTACACGGAGATCCTTCCAATTATAATTTCTAGTCCTTAGGGTAAAAAAAACTTTCTGTAAAGGCCAAAGCCAGTAGAATGTTTTTACTGCTAGGAGGTTATATCCTTATGGCGGGGACTAGCGTTCTTCGCTCAGCATTCGACAGTTCTTCACTGGTTAGTTTTAGTGAAGTGCTAAATATGCTGGAGCATTAATTACTCTTTTCATACAATCATTTCGTTTATGCATTACATTATAACAAGTAGAAATTGTTGTTTGGTGTAGTGCAAAGTTTCTCTGCTAAGTCACATTTTACGAAAAAAACAATAAAATTCTCACAAATAGTAAAGAAGTGGGGTGCTATTTTAACGCAGATTTTGAAATAGTTTTAGAAAAATGCTGCTTTCGTTATGTTTTTTGGTCTATATTGTCTGGGGACACCGTTGTCCCCCATGACAGTGACAACAGCGCCTTCGAGTTTTTTAATGAGTAACAGACTCACTGGTGATGTTATTCGCTTAGAACGATCTTAGTTACTTTTGGTCGGCTTGTGAGATGTCTTTTCTAGAGTGAAAAGTAAACCCAAGCGCTGTCATTGTCACGGAGGGACAGCAGTAGTGAGGTAGATTATTTATTTAAAGGAAAAAATCCCTTTCGTCCTTATCATACGATAATAAACTTAAAATTATGTGATTAGGAGGACCTCTAATTTAAATATTGTGAAAAAGCACCATTTTAAATAGAAAAAGGTGTTTTTTTGACACTACCAGTTGAAATGAGTAGTGGTCGCTTCTGCAGACTATTAATTTTAGTCAGCTTTATTTCTCGGTTATGTGAAATTATTTATTTTATTATTCTTTTTTTCATTTTAATTTTTTAACGCGAACCGGAAAAGAATCGCCTTCGCTGATTTATGCCTTTCTAATATTCCATTATTCCAAGGAGGTCGGATATTTACCCCATGGAGGTCAGTCGTCTTGAAAGAGGGGTCGATACATGCCAAGGAATATTATTATATAATTGCATGTAATTATATAATAATATACTAATAATAAAATAAATATCCGAAATTACAAACAATGACAATTTATTTTGTTACATTTCCCCATTTGTTATCTCGTGAAGATGGATTCAGCCATATTAATAATTTACGAAGAGAAACAAGTTGAACGTGGGGACTTAAGACTCAAATTAAATCAGACGAAACTAAAATGTCAGTAATAAACCAAATAAATTTTACTGTTTTTTTGCTACTAAGGTGATTGGTAACTAATCACGAACTAATTGTTACTTACCCATGCTTTATAATTTTATATTTTTAATAAATAACCATTATTAACAGATTTTTGTTATAATCCATCCATTGAAATTAAAACGAGTGTATTTTTCGGATGTGGGGGTCGATGAGAGAAAAATGCATTTTTTAAAGAGATCGGAAGGTAAAAAATTGGAAACCTTTTTTATCTGTATTGTTCTAATAAAATAATATATTTATACTAATATTCTATACTTTTATTCTGTCCTTTATTTCGGTTTCTACCTTTTAATTATTCTTTCTGTTATCCCATTCTGTTATTGTAAATATAAGTCCTCTGTCGCTCAGATATATCCTTCCTTTTAATCATTGTGTCATTACAATATCTGCATGCAATGCGAAATGATTCTAACCTTAACACTCGAACAAATTTCTTTTGATATTTGACTAATTTCTTTATCGTATAGTCAACATAAACCTTTTAAATGTAACTGCACTAAAATAACTCACTTAAATATTAATATTGTGCATAACCCATTGCTCGTTCATTTATCGTCTGCTTTCTTTTTGCTGTCCTGTCTGAATTCAAAAACATATTTCACCTGTTCATCAGCTCTGAACTATCCTTTAGCGCAGGAAAAACACAGAAACATCCAGTCCAACTCATGCTGCATTACACGCTCAGTGGTACGTATTTCCAACTTTACTTGACATCATCGAAAGACTTCAAAATAGGCATGATTTTGAACTTACCACTAATTTGTTTGTCTGAGCACAAAAAGTACGAAAGAGGACACAGCATAATTGTTGCTAGCACGACGCGTTGGATATAAACACGAAATTGCCTTTAAAGGCCACTATACCGCAGTTCTCACTGTTCGTTCAGAGAAGCCATCTTACCACTGACTGCAATAGCCGACCTGATGATAAAATAAAATTGTGACTGAATCGCGTCATAAACGTTACAATTTTTTTTTTTTTTTTTTTTAACAATTGTAGCAACTCATGACACCAAACCACTTTGTTTGACACAATTCATCCTGACGCTTCACAACTGCGTTACCGTAATCTATAATCAGTGGAACTCCATTTTTACACCTTTATACAAAAAAAGGCCCTTTTACATCATACGGTAAATCCATAATCATGAGGGAAAACCTTTTTTTGCACCATTACAAAAAATAAGTTTACGGTTAAGTTTTTCTAGTGTGATGCTTTGCTGCTAGTACTATTTTCTTTTCTTTGACATTCAGAGATTATTAGTATAACTTAACTCTATTGATCTATACGATAAACTAAAAATAAACATTTTCATATTAAGGGTCTGAGCTGACACTTATATACCTACATCTGCAATTTATTATGTCGTGATAACTTGTGTTCTTTCATCCGTTTGCTTGTTTTGCTGGACAAAAAACTAATTTCATGGGAGCGGAGTGGGGAATGCAGTTCCTCGAAATCCGAGACCGACTAACTTAGGTACAGCGATCTATAAGAATACTGGCAACCCACAGGCTGCTCCAATCAAAATACATTTCGCGACACTTTAACAAACTATGCTGTAAGTTCACAAACTTCTGCAAGCCGAGAACCCGAACTCTGTATCCTTTATAAATACGATATCTTTATAGATATGCGATGAGCGCTCGTTAAATTTGCATCTATAATTCTTAGATCCTCTTTAAAACCTATTACGATATCATTATATTATGATGGGGGTCATCAATTCACGGTTCATTTCAACTTTCGCTGTACTGGCTCCATCCCTCTGCCCTACTTCCGTTGCTTCTTTTCCGAATTATACTGGTAACTCAAGGATTCATCTTCAATCATAGTAACTGTTAGAATGCGTCCTTTCCCATTCGAAACGAAACAAAATTCGTTGACGAAGGTTTAGGGGCGGGGAGGGAGGATACCTGTGTCATTAAGGGCTCCAGTCAGTTCGTGAACAAATATCTGAACGAAATGTTACGGTGTATGTGCTGCTGATTGTTCTAGATTGTATTTAACTTATTAAATGTTTTAACATAGTTTTTAACTTATGTAACTTTTCAGGATAGAATAAAAGTAGCACATTTAAAATTGCTAAGCAATTTTCGGTGTTTCCTTACTAATTCAAGTACAAGCAGATCCGCATCATCGTGAAGACGAAATTGTTAAACAGGAACACGAGGACGGAAATAGGAAAAGAATTAGAATGAAGCAGATCTGTTCCAGATCTGCTTCTTCATTTCAATCATTGCACTCAGATATGAATAAAATTATATAACATGATTCTGCTGCAACAATTGCGTAATCCTTTAGATAATAATAAAAGTTCTGTCATAACTTTTTTTTATTCATTAAAGAATTCTTTTCAGTATATTAATTTTGCCATCAATTTATATCTGTTACAATCGACGTTCATTACGATACTTCGGGACAATTAAAAATTTAATTTTTATGAAAATTTTTACAAAATAAACCGTAACATAAAGATTAGAAACGTAATGTATAGCTAATATATATATATATATATATATATATATATATATATTTTTTTTTTTTTTTTTCTTTTACTTAAATTTCGTCACCATTTCATTACAAAGAGTTTCACCTACTACATGCCCACGCATGTAGCAGAGCTGATATAATCATCATTCGCCCTACAACCCGTGAAATGGCCTGCATTCGAATCCCGTCAATGAAGCGGGGAATTTTTATGAGGTTTTTTTTACGTGCCTGAGTTAGTGGGTCTCCTGCGAGGGTATCGTGCTTTTTTTCTTCCTGAAACTCGAGTTTTCGTGCAGCAAACAGGGAAATCGACCACAGAATACACACAATTTACAGATACAATACACTGATACAGCTCAGTCTTAGTTGTGTATTGGGCGCATCAGCGACTTACTCCATATCGCGCCATATATATTATATCTTAAATTGCGTGTGTTCTGTAGTTGATTTGCCTGTTTGCTGGACGAAAAACTCCGGGGAGGAAAACTAGTGCTATCCTCTCCTTAGAACCCAACTAACTCAGCCATGGTGTAAAAAAGCCTATAAAATTCCTCATGCATTGACGGCATTCGAACTAGAGTCTTTTCTACGCAGTGTTGGGATGACGGCGATTCTACAAAATGTGCTGCCTTAGTTCCTTTGTGCTTAATATACATGCCTATCTAATAGCAAGTTGGTCTCCCTTTATCTCTTAGAACGGCCTTGATTTGCCTTAGAATGACTTAGCGAGGTGTCGAAAGTGTGCCACCGGAATACGGTCCATGTTGACTCAATTTCGTCTCTCAGTTGTTGAAAATTGGATGATTGCAGATCTCTACTCCGAAGAGCCCTACTTCCATATCCCATAGGTGTTCAAATGGATTAACATCAGGCGACTGGAGAGGCAACTGAAATGAGGAATTGACTCTCATATTCCTGGATCCATATTCGCATTATCCTGTTGGAAGAACCGATTCGGAGATGGATCTGTGGCATCCATCTCCGAACTGTGGCATCCATCTCCGAACTGTGGCATCCAAATGCTTCCCAACTAACGTCAAGGAGTCCGATGTGCACCAAAATACTGCCCCTCCACTGTTACACCGCCAACATCAACCTGCATTGTTTACACCTACCTGGAAAAGTGCATGAACCCATCCTGTTTTCGCCATATTTTGACCCTGAACATAAACGTAAAACAGAAGCGACCGAGATTCGTCAGACAAGGTAAGGTTTTTCCAGTCGTCTACTGTCCAGTACTGGCGTTCCTGCACCCATTCACAGATGGACGCACTGCAGCCATGGAGCGATATGCCTGGTTTAAAATGATTTCTAGATAATCTGTGGCATCAAATGTTCTTCCGCTGGTATCAAGGTCCTATTGTGCACGTAAGGCCCTTTAATACCATTGGAGCACACACCATCACACTGTCCCACTACAAAAGTGTATGTTTCCACCTGGCCGAATGGGTCCACGGAATTATTCGGTTTTTTGCCATATTCTTGAGCTCTTACCAGCGTGAAACAGCAGGAATAGGGATTCCTATTGTAAAACGCTCTTCCTATCTTCCAGTGTTTCCCGACCCCCTGTAATAATAATAATACTTTGTTTTTTGCTGACAGGCATTCGGTCTTGTTAGGTCGTCGGCTACAGTAAAAGAGCCGTCACAATGTACGGTTTGCGATTCCGAAGTGTCTCTTTGGTTACCACTGTTGCAATGAGTTGTCATTTGACTGACTGTAGGCTTTCTCATAGCTGCACATGTCTTGCAAGCCTCTTTTGGCCTTTCGCATCAATGGACTATTTCCGACCACAGGATCGCTGCTGGCTGGATGATATTTGGTTACTTTAGCAATCTCTCTCAGTATACTAGAGGCTTACGGTAAATAACTCTAGTGTACCGAGTTCATTCCGGCGCATTTGGCGCCGACTTCCATTCCACGTTCAAAGTCACTTAAATCTTTTGTCTTTCCCATTCTTGCAGTAAATTGCACACATACAACATATATATGAACATATGATGCCGCGTTACTTAAAGGAACTCTCCACTTCGTGAAACGAATGGTAAACCTAATAAAAATGTGGCTGCTCAGTGCAGAAATGCCAAAAATGTTAAACTTGGACTTTATCTCTTTTACTTCTGTTCTTTAGAATCTTTCCGTCATATACATTTCCTAAAAATTTTAATCACAAGAAATTTAATAAAGACCCATCTTCAAAGTTGCCTTCCGATAAATCTAAACTACTCTTTCCAGCCCTCAAACCATTTATGAATCTATAATGCTTATCATTAGAATCAAATATTTTGAAGTTATTCCATAACATGAAAGAAAATATGAAGCATCCGTTATTTCTTTCCAAATAAAGGAAAGCTTCGACTTTATTTCTGTATAACCATTTAACGCTGTTTCTCTGTTGTGTTTTATCCTCTCTATAAACCTTTGTGCAGTTTACACATCTATGCTGTTATTTTATTTAATTCAGCTTTTTTTTTTCAATTTTTTTCTCTTCAAAATGCTTTTATTTGTTTTCATTCGCTTTCTGTTAACGCTTCGATTGTATTCCTCAATCTTATCTTTATATTACTTTTTTATGCAATGTTCTGTTAATGACAGGAATTTTCCTGCTAAGGATTTCCAAGGTTTTGAGTGGTTTGAAGAACTGCCCTATTTGTATGGTTGATGTTTTAGTGTGTTAGTTTAATCTCCTAAGAGTATTCAATGCGCTATATTTAATTCAGTTGTTATGGGGAATTTGTAGTAAGTTATTATTAAATTAAATTTAACATTTTTTTTTAGTTATCCATATCCGTTTACTTCCATAATATAGTTAGGCCTAATTGTGGAATCACTGAAAACCTCGTTTAAGGTTACGTGCGTATTGTTTAACATCTCTGAACTATGCCTTGTTGCTATTTAACTGATATTATACTGAGCTACTTACTTAAAGCAAAACTAGTCTAATATCAGTTAAATAGCAACAAGGCTTAGTTCAGAGGTGTTAAACAATACGCACGTAACCTTAAACGAGGTTTTCAGTATTATTTTCAATTAGTATCAATCACGCTCATATTGTCTGTCTTCTCAATACTGTATTTATCTTTTATTTCTTTGAAAAATTAAATGCACTTGGCATAATCCTTATGGGTTTTGATAATTAACTATATAATATCGGTGTAAATACACCATAGTTAACCCATATATTTGAGCTACGATTGTAGCGTAGAAGGCATCGTTTTAAATGTATCTCATAATGTGGTTGCCTTCACAACAAGATAGCTACTATTGAATTACTTCAAATAAATAACGCTTCTCTAGTAGAGAAGACTACTGTTATTTATTTTCAGCAGTACCACCACCCAGACGATCGTTTCGAAGCTTTTTGGCTTCGTCATCAGTGGGCGGGCAGGTACCCAGGTAATACAACAAGCCATCTCAGTTGCGAAGTTATATCCACATTATGAGAGATGCCAGAAGGGTGTGGTGGTAATGTATTTGGAAAATTAAATGCACTTGGCATAATCCTTATGGGTTTTGATAATTAACTATATAATATCGGTGTAAATACACCATAGTTAACCCATATATTTGAGCTACGATTGTAGCGTAGCTCAAATATATTATAACTTCGCAACTGAGATGGCTTGTTGTATTACCTGGGTACCTGCCCGCCCACTGATGACGAAGCCAAAAAGCTTCGAAACGATCGTCTGGGTGGTGGTACTGCTGAAAATAAATAACAGTAGTCTTCTCTACTAGAGAAGCGTTATTTATTTGAAGTAATTCAATAGTAGCTATCTTGTTGTGAAGGCAACCACATTATGAGATACATTTAAAACGATGCCTCCTACGCTACAATCGTAGCTCAAATATATGGGTTAACTATGGTGTATTTACACCGATATTATATAGTTAATTATCAAAACCCATAAGGATTATGCCAAGTGCATTTAATTTTCCAAATACATTACCACCACACCCTTCTGGCATCTCTCACAATGTGGATATAACTTCGCAACTGAGATGGCTTGTTGTATTACCTGGGTACCTGCCCGCCCACTGATGACGAAGCCAAAAAGCTTCGAAACGATCGTCTGGGTGGTGGTACTGCTGAAAATAAATAACAGTAGTCTTCTCTACTAGAGAAGCGTTATTTATTTGAAGTAATTCAATAGTAGCTATCTTGTTGTGAAGGCAACCACATTATGAGATACATTTAAAACGATGCCTTCTACGCTACAATCGTAGCTCAAATATATGGGTTAACTATGGTGTATTTACACCGATATTATATAGTTAATTATCAAAACCCATAAGGATTATGCCAAGTGCATTTAATTTTCCAAATACATTACCACCACACCCTTCTGGCATCTCTCATAATGTGGATATAACTTCGCAACTGAGATGGCTTGTTGTATTACCTGGGTACCTGCCCGCCCACTGATGACGAAGCCAAAAAGCTTCGAAACGATCGTCTGGGTGGTGGTACTGCTGAAAATAAATAACAGTAGTCTTCTCTACTAGAGAAGCGTTATTTATTTGAAGTAATTCAATAGTAGCTATCTTGTTGTGAAGGCAACCACATTATGAGATACATTTAAAACGATGCCTTCTACGCTACAATCGTAGCTCAAATATATGGGTTAACTATGGTGTATTTACACCGATATTATATAGTTTATTTCTTTGAATATCGTTATTCTGTATAAATGGAGCTGCAGGTTTGTATGTTGTTGTTGTTGTTGCAATAGGGTGTAATATGTTTGTAATTTGCTTGCGTTCCGTTCTCTGGTCGATTTGCTGTTTTCTGGGCGAAAAACCCGATTTCCCTGGAGTAAAACACCGAGTAGAATCGAGACATATTCGCCTCGATTCTACTCGTTCTTTTGGGGTCTGCATCTTGGTCCCTCGCTTCGGCAGGTCAGTTTTGTCCTCAGCGCCTACGACCAGTTTTCGACCCATCAACTTTAATCACTGTCTCTAATACACAGCCAGCAATATCAGCTGACGTATCTTGTTCTTCACCTAACACAACTAGAGCTGCACCTCCGTAGCCGGGTGGGCAGGAGCAGCAGTGCATAGCACACGCTTCTTGATTAGACCGGGGTTCGAGCCCGTGACCACCAAATATGGAGGATGCGGAAAGGTCAGGGGATGACCACCGCATATCCTGGAGCAATATGGCCTTAGTTGCTAATGTTCCTAAAAACCAAACAACAACTAGAGCGCCACTCTTCGCCTTCGGAACTAGAACGAGCTCTCGATTTCAAGCTATTCTTCACCAAGCTCAGTCTTTTGTCAACCATCTTGTTCCTTCCTCAGACCCTACAGATATTGAGGATTTTCTCAGCATTGAATTAAGCCCTCGTACTTCTGTGAGGACGTTATCCACCCGTTATCCCGATTATGCTTTGTTTCTAATGTTAAGTAATCCATCTGAACAAGCACACATATTAGTTATCTGGCCAATTGATGCTATTATTCTTTCCAGGTCTTCTTTAAGCAATGTTCCCCATCTAGCCGGACGTACTCATCCTAGCTAGCGGTTATCTTCTCTTGTGTATATCCAGATCCTCACCTTACTCTTTTATGCCAATTATAGAAGTGTTGTAAAACATATCACTGCTTTTCTTCTCTTCCTTCTGCACCAATCTTTTTTCATAGTCACCCTCACTGAAACCTAGTACATACATATATACTTGACAGTGACATTTCATCCCTCTCCTATTCGGTCTATCGTTCGGATCTACACTCGAAGAGTAGTAATGGTACTATCTTTACCCATCACCTTGTCAGAGTTCGGCAGTTCACTAAACATTCTTTCATTGAAGGTATCTTGTTATTACTTACCTATTCAGGAAATTATACTTTTTTTACCTTGTTCTTTCAATTTTCGTTTTCTATCATTCAACAATTAGAGAGCATTATAGATGAAGCGGTCTTTTAGAAACCTCGAAAACCAATACCACTCATTCTAGGTGATTTTAACATACCAAATTGCCTTTGATTCGACTCATTCTCAAAGTTCACTGGCTAAAGAATTGCAGCCTATGGAGTAGTAATGCCCTAACTCAAATCTCTACCTTTCCCACCCGGAACGTCTCCTACCTTGATTTAGTTTTTACCCATGAATCAACTCTCTTCACAGTTTCTTAATTTCATTCGATCAGATTATTTCCCTGTTGTCACTGATTTCTTTACTTCTGTTTCTGAACCTTCTTTTGATAAATACTCGTACTTTATAAGCTTTAAGAACACTGATTGGACTTGATTAACTCAGTTTCTGGGTAATGTTTTGATTGGATCCCCATCCAAAACTTTGAATCGATTGATCATTACATTAACTACATCTGTACTTAATCCTCCATTCTGCAATTTCGGATTTCGTTCCGATCAAATTCTCTACTAATAATCGTAGTGATATCCCTCCCTGGATGTCAAAAAAGCTTGTGTATCTAATTCATCTCAAAAAACTGTTTTCACAAAAGTTATCTAAAATTAAAAACACTTTAGTTACTGTTCCTTCTCTTCTCTTAGACTTCATGTTAAGAAATCTTAATATTCTCATTATCTTTACTTCAGTTGAAGCTGAACTTAATCAAAATTTAAATTCCAGACCGTTATAGTGCTATCTCAAACAGCTATCGAGATCTCCGAGAATTCCTATGTTAACTAATGATTCGAATATCCCAATTAACTGCCCTCTTGTAATTGGTAATCGTTTTACTACCATTTTTCGAAACTCTTATTCTCTCGAAAACATAAATTTTATTCCCTTTTCATCCGTTTGAACCTAATACCGACAGTTGTTTTGATAGATTAATTCTCATTATTGATAAGTCTAGTCAGCGATTTTGTGACTTAAAGATTTCACTACTGCTTTTTTCCTTTAAGGAAAAAAGTCCTCCTCTAGTTTCAGTTCTTGCAAATCTCTTCAATTACTATCTTTTTCATGGTTGCTACCCTTCAGCGTTCAAAGAGTCCTGTATTATCCTGATATATAAAAAACAAGGTCAGAAAGCTATGTCTAATAATTATCTATTACTACACTGAATACAATTGCGATCATTTTTGAACTCCTACTTTATAAATATCTTTGTTCCAACCTTCAATCTTTTATCAATAATCATCAGTATGCTTTTCTTCCCAGGAAATCAACTGTTTCTAATTTGGCCTTGTTCTCCATTTCCTAGAAACTTGGATATAGGAAATCAAATTGATTCGTTATTTCCTGATATTTCACATGCATTTGACTCTGTTTACGTCGATATTTTGTTCCTCAAGCTTTCTTCTTATGGTTATCCTATGACCACCTTTACTGGATGCTTGATTAGAAATCGTAAACTATCTGTAATAATCCATGGTACTTCATGAACTATTTCCTATTTCTCAAGACGTGCCTTGAGGCACATCTTGAGAAATCTTATGTCCGCTTTTAAAACTTTAATGTTATTAAACTTTACAAAGTTATGTATTCTTCAGCTTCACAGTGGTGATTTCCAGTCCTGTCTTGATTTTCTCTCTGGCTCACGAAAATAGCTTGTTTCTAAACCCATTAAAATGTACATTATGTCGCTTTCCCTCGAATCGTACAGTTCGACCTGTGATCTTCACTGATTATTATTATATCGGAAACTCTCTAATTGCACGTATTGATACATTCAAGCACTTGGGTATCCTGTTCCGATCTGATCTTCATTCCTCTTTCCATGTCGACCATTTAATATCTCAGAATTCCAAACTTTTCTGCTTAATTAAGAGTTCTTCCTCGATTTTTAAGGGTGACAAAGTTATAATTCTTCTCTACGAGCAGCTTATACTTCCCATTTTTATTTGGTCCGCACAACTGGAATATCTTTCTCACAGACTTGAGAAAATTCAAATCAAATTCTTATGCTGTTAAAATCGCCTTACCTTTCATCGTCGAAACAATGGAGCTCTTTGCTGTCGCGTTCTTCTTCACTCCATATGACAACTCCTCTGGTCTCTTTTTGTCTACAATATTATAAATTGTATTATCGAGTCCCCCGTACTCAACACTTACTTGTTAGTCCTTTGTTTACGTTTCCTGATTTCTGTCTGCGTTTCCTTCAGGTATTGAATATAATCACAACATTGATTTTACACTTAAACCATCTGAGTATAAGAAATTGCTCTTTACTCGGTTTTGTTAATCCAAATTATGTATTTTAATACTAGTGATTGCTTTGTATCGAGTCTCTGTAATGCTCAGCTTTCTCACAATTACCCAGGATCTACGCGCCCTGTAGGTGAGAAGTTTGTAAATAAAATCAGGCACTCTACATATAGCAAAAGGAGCTCAGAAAAAAAATCGTACATAAACTTAATCGAGAAACTGCAAATTAATGCGATATGGAGTTATTTGGCCCATGTTTGAAATTTGTGAAATTTACTGAACAGTCCTCTGTTAAAAGATACGTTAATGGTTTTACATGTTTTATTTATCCATACAGATTTTGGATTTACTTCACATTGATTTTATTCTATGATTTCAGCTTCAGCAACTTGTAGTCAATGGCGAATTGCCATGTTCCAAAGAAGAAGCCGCTGTGTTGGCTGGAATACAATTGCGAATCCAAGAAACCAGGCCAACAACTAGGAAAACTCTTTCTCGCCCAACTAGTGAACAAAGTATGAAACTAAAAACCATTACAGAAGATGCTAAGGTTTGTATCCGTTCTTTTAAACAAAGAAACGTTTTCCTGTTTAGTAGTGCATGTATTGTTATTTGTACCCGATAATATTTAAACTACTTAAAAATCTTCAAGGAATACAGTCCTTATATTTTGAAGGCTTTTAAAATGTTCTAATATAAATTTATCTGACTGGCCGAAAATAGCGCCTTTCTACCAGGATTAAGCACATTGCCTAGGATCTACAAAGCTCTCAAGGGCCTACAAAAAACATTTTATGTCAAAAAAAGAAATCTCAGATGACAATACAAATATTTATCTGCAGATCTATCTTGTAGAACCACCAACGATTATGAGAGTGCCCTTGGCTTTAATTTAAATCCTTGGCTTGGATTTATTCCTGCTACTTTCCTCTCAAAAGAATTTTGGTCGTCCATAATAGTATAGAGAATTCGTCACTTGCTCCTCATTTGGAGAAGATAAGTTCTAATGCCGTCAGTGTTTGAATCAATTCTGAAAAGCGTGAATTATAGTTAAAGTATTCCAAGTAAATGGAGTAGTTTTTATCAGAAGTGTTATTCCTGATTAATCAGCCTCGCAACGTACAGTATAAATCGATCGGTAAAAACACACAATAAAGATTGAGTCTTATCCTATAATGACCTATATGAACCAAAGCACTATAACCAAAGTAAGCGATGCACGAAAGGGCCCTCAAAAATAACATTTAATTGTGAACCACAGTGTTGTACTTCCCCATTTCGCACACTGCTCTTTCTAACTGACGTTGATGCCGGAAAAAAATATACTGTGTATTATCTCAATTATAAACAGATACCTGTCCTACCTATAGTCATGGAATGTCCCTTTCATTGCAAGAAATTCTGTGATTATTTTGGCCTTTAATAGTGATCGTTCCGGAATCCACTTCAAATGTGATAAGCAGAAATAGCTAACGGACTTTCACAGGAGAATGATATATATATATATATATATATATATATATATTTTTTTTTTTTAATTTATTTATTTACATAAATATATAAACACTATTTACAATCATTCGAACCTGTGTAAGAAACTCCAGCAGAAAATGGAGCTTCCTTACAAAATTGTAAAACGCAACAAAACTCTCAAAGACTCAAAAGTAAAAGAAATGTATGTATGCACCTCAATGATATTTATATGTGTGTGTGTGTGTGTGTGTGTGTGTGGCCTATTTGTAGCGGCTCCAGGACCTGAGTCCATCTCCGCAACTTGTATCTGTCTTGACTACATAATCTGTAAACAGGGCCTTAAATGTCAGCAGCCAACACGCCTTAGCAACTGCTGCCTCATGCCCATCCCAAGACACGTGGAGCCGGCATAATCTACTATTTGCACCTCGGTAGTGCGCCAAAATTCCGCATCCACTGGAGGTAGTGCAATACCAGTAATCCCGTACTCAATATGCCCAGTCCTGAGTACCAGCAGAAAAAAAATATAATAAATTAATTAATAATAATAAACATCAGTGGCTGACACCTCTGAACAACCTCAGAGATTAAAAGAATTCAAGTCCAGGATGGCTGGTGACACAGGGAACAGCCCAGCAGGAGCTTGTTGAATTATCCAGTGTGGTGAAGCATCTGCATTCTTCTGTTGAAGACGTCGTTGGTGAAAATGTTTGGTGGTTCGAGGATTCCTCTTCCCCACAGAGCAATGAGAATTTGTCGCCAGTCCGAATTGGAACAGTTTCGCTCTAAGAGCGTCATGTCCTGTTAGGATGTAGGACGTGCTCATGGATGGGTAGAACCAATTACAATGCGGCTTATTCGTGGCAAAGGTGACATCCGGGATAAAAAGTCTGGTGACTTCTCCAGTTGGACTTTTCATCCCATCTAACCTGCCAAAGGGAGAGGAGTTTATTCCATAGATTTATTCTTTCCTGTTTGATATTTGTAGCAGGATTGCAGTATATTCCAAGGAGTGAGGTTGGTAGGCCTTTTTTGTGTTTGTAGATGTACTTGTTTACTTTGAAAACCTCAAGGTATCGTTTGATTACCTGATGGTTTTGAGGTTAATATTGTGTATAATGTTTTTAATTTTTGTATAGTTGTTAAAATACTCTTTCCCCCCCCCCCCATAGTACGGGTAACCAAATGGCCAGTTTCAACTCATGCAACACACGAAAAACAACACTTTACACACATACTAGCCATTTCTACAGGAGGAGTCTATCTTCACAGTGAAATGAGGCTGAGTTGAACTAACGTTCCAGGTGCCGCCCTATACAAATAGACATGTTCTGCTGCTCCTTAAAAGAATGCATTGCATGCATTATGACAGTGGATTTCAGCTGAAGCTAAAATCCATCGATTAAAATGTGAATAATTGTGCTGTTTAGTATAATTAGGGAAGGACGCTACGTGATTGCTTTCCATTAAGGTTATTATTATATTAATACCACTCTTATACCATGTTAAATTAATAATACAGTATAGTTTATTAAGCTGTTCGTCTACACAATAATTAATACATTAAAGTGACGTTTCCTGTATCTACCGCCACCCATCATCAGACCATGCTGTTGGGGAAACAGAAAAGATTAAAAATTTTGCACATTTTAGAATATTACAATTACCATATTTTATCATTGTAAAAATTTGGTAATTGCAATATTGGTTCTAAAATATTCAAAATTAGTAACCTTTTCTCTTTTCTGTTTCCCTAACAGCATGGTCTGATGATGGGTATCTGTAAGATACCCAAAACGTCACTGTAACGTACAGTAATGTAGCCGAACAGCCTAATAAACTATATCATTAATTTCACGTGGTATTAGAGTGCTATGCTGTTCAGCAAAAATAAGTTTCTGGGGTTTGCCACCTGCTGAAAAAATAAGTTCGTTAAAAAATAAAAAGGGTAGTTAATTTGCAAAGAGCATTTCATTTCAGAGCATTTACAAACGTTAATAATTCACGATTTACAACAAAAAGCACTATTTATGCGCGAACAAAGAAATTTGTGTCTGCTCATGTCAGGAAACAATATCCATTGCTTCAGCTACAGTATATGGTTAGCCCATGTGATATACATGGAGTGGACAGAAATCATGGAATACCTACTTAGTAACGTGTAGGCCCACCTTTCGCCCGGATAAGGGCAGTCACACGGCGAGACATTGAGTCCACTAGTTCACGAAAACGTTCCACAGGTAATTCCATCCATGCTTGGTGCACTGCTGTCAACAATTCTGTCGCATTCCTGGATGGAGCATCCAAAGCTCGAACGGACCTTTCCACAGCATCCCAAAGGGTTCATGTCTGGTGAACAGGAGGCCATTCCATGGTGGTAAAAAATGCGGAATGCTCTTCTAAGCATAAACTGCCACCCATCACACACTTCAGATATTACCAAACTACTTAATTACAGAAAAGTAACGGAACGGATCTTCACCCTCAGCTTACTCGTCTTTCAATTAAAATGATAGCGGGTGAAATCAATACTCCAAGTTTCTGGGAGATGTACAATTGGAGGAAATCCCCGAAACCCTTAAGAGCCCTCCCCTCCCCTCCCTGCAGTCTGTGGCGTGGAGTCTTAGGATAGGCGACAAAACCCTGCCCATGGAGATGCTCCACAATCCAGGAGATGGATGTCTACTACAAAAATTTCACAGAGGATAAATCCTACAGAATACGCATCAGGGGGAATAGTTTTCGTCTTCAGCTGAGTGGCTGACATCGTTTTTTCATTGCACTGTTGTAGCACGACCTTTCCACAGCATCCACCTGCCTGAACAGTATCTTGTTGACATGACGGGTGCATAGCTTCGTGCGGTTTCCGCCAGATACGCACCCTCCCGTCCGCTCAAAATAACTGGAAATGAGACTCATCGGACGAGGAGACCCGTCTCCAGTCGCCCAAGGTCGATGTTCTTTCGTCCACTTGAGGCATAGAGTCCCGTGTGTTGTTAGCAATGGGACTCTGGTGGGTCGGCGGCTCCCATAACCTATTGCGGCTAATGATCGTCTGATGGTCTTAGTAGAGACATTTCTGGCACCTCCCTCGTTGAAGTTGGCGGTGATTTGTGCCACTGTCGCTCTCCGGTTGGCTGAAACAATGCGAGACAGACGTCGAAGGCCACAGTCATCCCCCACAGCCATGTACACGATGAGATGTTATTCCGGAAATGGCATGTTCCCGATACACTCTCGATACTGTCGAACGAGGATAGCGCCACGATAGCACCCATTATCATCCATATCTTTCAATGTCGGTTAACACACGACGTTTATCCATACTGACACCGAATTACCGTCTGCAGTGAACCTATATACCTGCCAAGCGGCGGGTTCGTCCACTAGCGAGAAGGGTAACAGCGTCGCGTTGCCCAGGAACCAAATCTCACGAATTCTATCCTTTCAGTGTATATTCCAAAAAAAAAAAAAAAAAAAAATAATTGCTAGAATTCTATTGGTGTGATTTTAATGAAACATAGGAAGAGTCGACAAATCTTTCTTACAGAGCGAAATATAAAATTTCCTTAAAATCCGTCCACTGGGAAGTTATTACACGCAGACCGACGGACAAAGAATTAATAATGGTAGCATTTCTATTAGTCCAATTTTAATGATATTTGGAATGCTCAACAAATCTTACTAAAAGGTCCAAATTATAAATGAAATGAAAATCCTTCCTGAGAGTTGGTATACGCTTTCTTCCCCTCTAGTTTGCTTACTGTTCCTTGGGTGATACTGAGATGAATAAATTTAATAATTACAATAAAATAACGTTGCTTGTAGAGATCTATCGGCTTACTTTATTTTTAATGTTGTC
The DNA here is from genome assembly GCF_048544385.1 of Mastigoproctus giganteus. Classification (NCBI taxonomy): domain Eukaryota; kingdom Metazoa; phylum Arthropoda; class Arachnida; order Uropygi; family Thelyphonidae; genus Mastigoproctus; species Mastigoproctus giganteus. Next base: position 141,875,915 of record NC_143576.1, read on the forward strand.
GAAGTTACAAAAATCTTTATTATATTCTGAAAGATCAATTGCATTAATATCAGTTAGTAGCTACTTTCCTGGGTTATTTAATCCCGCTAATGTGACAACTGAATTTCATTCCTGAATCGGTTTTCATCCCATAAAACAGGCATACGGACATACAAAATGTCTGCAATTCTCATAGAATATATGCTTTGGCATTTAATCGAAAACAACAGCAGCGTAATGTTTTGTACATTTTTTTTTCTTATTATTTCAGGAAATACCATTACACGAAGTAATTTCTCCTAACTCTTCTCGACATAAGATGCCGACAGTTGAGTCCGACGACGATCAAAATCATCATTCGGAAACAAGTAGCTCACAGACTAACTGTACAGCTTGGAGAATCCCCAAAGGTAGCTTCATTCTAAAACAATGGATGAGTGCCAATGGTAACAAACCTTCTCTCTCCAATACTATCACTTTACAAGAATGTGTTCCTCCAATGTACTATTCAGCAAAAAACATGGTGAAGACAATTAAGGTAAGTTTAGTTTTATCTGTTTGATTTTCTTGGTGAAGTAACAGTTACTATATTGGAGAAAAGCTTGCGAAAATGGTACCTATCATTTGCTACTAATAGTTAATTTTCTCTGAACTGCAATTTGGACCTGTGTACAATGTTTTAGAAAGCCGATTTTAAATGTTTTAAGGCTATTTTGCCACATTGGCTCATGCAATAATGAATAGGTTTTCTCTCCGACAATTCTCGGGGAAAAAAAATCCTAACTTTAAAATTCCCGATCCCCAAGAAAAGCAAAAACATTTCCCGAGAAATTAAGATTTTATTTTTGTTATATACAGACTGCTACGTAGTTTATTTTCAAATGCTTTCTTTTTATTTAAATATAGTTGCAAATAACCATTTCATTAGAAAGTGAGAGATTTTTCAGGATTTTAACACCGATAAAAATTGCTTTACATGAAGCTCTCTTATCTATGGAAGGACGGATATCCAAAAATCGCCGAAGATATATTAAACTGCTTAAAACCCGTGCGACTCGCAGTTGAAGCATTAAGTAATCATAACGCAAATCTACTAACAAGGGAAGAAATTTTTAGATTCCTCTTTCGTAATGTGGAAAATCAAAATTCGGTTTTAAGTAATAAGCTTTTAAAGGAGATTAAACAGCAGCTTTTTAAACGTAGAGATAAAGTCTAGGTGTCCCTTAGATATTTAAGCAATCCAAATGGTTCAAATGAGGTTAATGATTTTTTTTTTTTTTTTTTTTTTTTACTATGGCAAATAAAAATGAAATTATGCGATCTGTGAAATCGATAATGGAACGAATTTTCAAATAAAAATGTATTTCGATAGAAGAGACTGAAAGAGAAAACAGTACGAACAAATAAATTGAAAATTCCGAACACGGGGAATTAGAAACGGATCTAAAAATCAAGTTAGCGAGAGATATATCCATTTCAATGGCAAAAGCAGAGCCAATCCAATCAAATAAGGTATATTCATCGTTAAGAAGTGAGATGAATTTATATGAACACTGACAGCGAATCTTAAAAATCTTTAGATGCACTGCTAACAATTAGACTTACTTCAACCCAAAATGAAAGAAATTTTTCTACTTCAGGCTTATTTGTAACTAAGCAAAGATCCAGGCTTTCCGACAATAATTGTAGATGTTAATATTAGTTTTTCTTATTATTTGTTTTGTTTCAGTATTACTCTTTACTTGGGATTTCTTTTATGCTAATCTCGAACTTACGGTGTTTTCGAATATATGTATAGAATAATGTTGCCTATCTGTCGCTGTATCAATGTAATAAAATTTTCTGTTTACATGTATGATTCGCATTTTTAAAATATCTAATTCCCCTTAAATTTTAGATTTTTACTAATACAGTGGCGGACAAAAAAACTGCATCACCTTAAAAAAAAGTAACATTTGTAGTGAAACGTATAAGATATTGTTTGATTACAGTCATTTTGTTTGTCGCAAACCAAAGGTATTGCATCAGACAGTAATTGCAAGGTATTGCATCAGCCCCTTCTATAAATACGGCGTTGGAAGGGTATACACGCTCATTAGTATCCTGTTTTGAGGAGGTGTAAGCATGGCTAATTATGTTAAGTTGACACCAAGAAAAAAAAAGTGTAGCTGTTGCTCTGTCCCAGGAAGGGCTTTCTACGCATGCTATCGCTGATAAAATAGATTGCCACCAGTCAAAATTATCCCGGGTGCTGAAATTAAAGCATGAAACTGGTGATGTGAAGAGAAGACCTGGATCAGGCCGTAAGAGAGTGACTACGCCTTCCCAAGGTCGATATTTGAAACGGCTATGCCTTCTTAATCGCCATGCTAGTGCTCCTGATCTAAAACTGGACTTTGAGATGGAACAAGTGCACGAACTATTCAAAGACGACTTTCGGAATGTCATCTGATTGCCTATCGGCACAAGAAGAAGTCTTTGTTGACCCAACAAATGAGGAAGAAGCAACTTGCTTGGGCTAAAACGCATGTTTCATGGGCAAAAGAGCAATGGTACACTGTCATCTTTTCTGAAGAATCGAAATTCAACCTGCATGGCTCGGATGGGAAGCGATATGTCAAAAGACGAAAATCAGAGACATACCATCCTGACTGCATAACACCGACTGTAAAGTACCACGCCGGTCAGATGGTCTAAGGATGCATAAGTAAAGGGGTGGGCGAATTAAGTTTATTAACGGAATGGTGAATGCAGAAACCTACACTGCTATCTTGGAGGAGTGCCTGAAACCCGTTATTAGGAATCACCACACAGACGTCCAAAACTGCATTTTTCAACAGGATTCAGCACCCTGCCACTCAACAAAATTGGTAAGTTTTATGCTATTTGGAAGGTATAAGGCTTAAAACATACTTACACCAATGTTTTCCAACGTTTTTCTCCCTTAAGGGTGCAGTCATCCCTCAGAAATGCTGGCATTACAGTGTTAGACTGGCCCAGCAACAGTGCAAATTTGAATCCTATTGAAAATTGCTGGTACATAATGTTGTCTAAAATTGCTCAGAACAAGTCTACGAGTAAGAGTCAGCTGCAGGAGAGCATTGTAAGGGTGTGGTATCCAGAATTTGATTAACTCTATGCTAGATCGTTGCAAGGCTGTAATTGCAGCTCGAGAGAACTTATTTTGCTAATTTACAGTACCTAAAACTATTACGTTAACTTGTCATTTAATTTTGTACACGTAAATGCAATAAAATGTATGTTTGGTTGTCATGATTGCCATTTGCATGGTTTCCTTTAATTACGCATTTTACCCTTTGGGAAGATATGGCAATTAGGTAATCAGGTGGAGTCTTTTTATGGGATTTCATTCACAGATATATATATATATATATATATATATATATATATCCCGTCTAACAAATGCATTTCGAACATTTCTGCAACCCACAATGCAGCGCAAAACACATTTGCAAAATTCACAAGTGATGCAGTTTTTTTTGTCCGCCACTGTAGACCACAATGTGCAGTTCATTATTATAGTGTTTTATGATTAGAAGAAGGACAAAAATTCTTATCAAAAAGATAGAAAATATTTAATTAATAAAATAAAATTTTCGGAAATTCTGGAGAATTCTCGGGAACGGCAATATCCCGTGCATACTTCACTATGGATACTTTTAATTTTCTTAAGAGAGAATTCAGTGAAACAACATCAACTAGGTCAAGAAAGAAATAGGCAGACTAGAATCCTCACAGTCAACGGACAAGTGAAGGCTTCATGTCTGTCCAAGTTACTGAATGTAGATACAAAATTCTGAGCTAATGATTTGATTTGATTTCGGTTTTAATGGCGCAAAAACAACTACGGTTATATTGCGCCAGGAAACGATTAAAATATCAACAAAGAAATTCTGGTAACCTTTAAAAAGGTTACCTCGTCAAATTGTTATTTATATATGTGTATATATGTTAATAGCTTGTATAAACTTAAAAACTGCCGACACGTGGTCGTTGTCTGATAAAATCTGACTGAGTGTATAAGGCTCAGTCGGATGAGTAAAAGCGGTAAAATATATATTGCGAACATGGGTAAAATTAACGCAATCTATTAAAATATGCTTTATTGATAAAATGGTGTCGCAAGACTCGCACATAGGAGGGTCATCCGCCCTCAGCAGAAACGAATGTGTCAGATGACTGTGTCCTATGCGGAGTCGGGCAAGAACAACTTCCTCGCTCCGATTCCTGCGCAGACTAGACTGCCATGTTTCTATTACAGGCTTTATTTGATATAATTTATTTGTTCTCTGTCTGTGCCATAGTTCTTGCCATTGGGAATATATCTTTTTGCGTATTATTTGCCTGTAGTCTGTATAGGGGACTAACAGGCAACGATTATGAGTGGGTGTTGCTGATTTGGCTGCAGCGTCAGCCAAATCATTTCCCTTTATCCCAATGTGGCTAGGAATCCAGCAGAAGCGGATATCAAACTTGCATTCATAAAGAGAATGTCTCTTCTGCTGAATCCGACAAAGAACTGGATGAGAATTGTGTCTCAGAGATAATAAAGCCTGTAATACACTCAAAGAATCGGAATATATTATTGACCTTTGGAATTGACAAGTTCGAATGTGATCCAAGGCTAGCTCTATAGCATACAGTTCTGCAGTGTATATGCTGGATTCGGGAGGAATCTGCTGAGATATTATAGTGTCCGGAAAGACAGCAGCAGATCCTACGCACGATTCAGACTTCGAGCCGTCTGTGTAAACGGGCAGGAAGTCTGAGTGCTCAGCTTGGTGTGCAGAGTAGAGCTGCTGGTAGACAGATGATGAGGTCTCAGACTTTACCCATTTCTTAAGGGAAAAGTCGCACGGTGGGGGATGAGCATGCCAGGGTGGAAGAGTTTCTTTTGGTGTTTGTGCCACCTTGTCTACCATGATGTTAAACTCTCTGATTAGCTCTTGGACACGAATACCAAAAGGTCGGTTGGCAGTCTGACGGGTATTGTACAAGTTTTCCCAACGTGGCTCAAAAACGGATGCCCACGTAGGATGGTCTGGCAGGGATTTCAACTTTAAAGCATAGTTTAAAGACAACTGCTTACGTCGAAGGGATAACGATGGTTCGCTTGCTTCGACGTATAAGCTCTGGACAGGAGATGTTCGAAAAGCTCCAGTAGCGATACGGATAGCCTGATGGTGGACAGGGTCCAGCCATCGGAGGACACTATCTCTAGCTGAGGAGTATACCTGGGACCCGTAGTCTAATTTGGGTCGTACAAGTGCACGGTAAAGCCGCAGTAGGGTGCATCGATCTGCTCCCCAACGCGTTGAGGAGAGAGAGCGGAGAATATTGAGTCCCCTCGTGCATTTTGTACGAAGCTGACGAATATGTTCGAGAAAGGTCAGCTTTTTATCAAACACAAGTCCCAAGAATTTTGTGTCTGACACTACTGGAATAACATTTTGTCCGAGCCTTAATTCAGGTTCAGGATGAAGATTACGCTTGCGACAAAAGTGTACGCAAACGGTCTTCTCCGGCGAGAACCTGAAGCCATTAGCAAGTGCCCAGGAATTAAGACGATCAATGGCTTTCTGCAGTTGTCTTTCAATAACCCTCATGTTGCATGACTGACAAAATATGCTAAAGTCATCAACATAGAGGGCACAGTTTACAGTTGGAGGAAGTTGTTCTGTGATGGAATTGACTTTGATGGCAAAAAGCGTGACACTTAATACTGATCCTTGTGGTACTCCCTCCTCTTGGCTGAAGGGAAGAGAGAGTGAGGATCCCACACGAACTTGGAAAGATCGATTGGCCAAAAAGTTTTTAATAAAAATGGGGAGTTGCCCCCTAAGGCCTAGGCTATGCAGATCTTTTAATATGCCAAATCTCCAAGTTGTGTCATACGCTTTCTCCATGTCAAAGAACACCGACACCAAGTGTTCGCGTTTTAGGAAAGCATCCCGGATGGATGCTTCCAATCTAATAAGATGGTCCAAGGTGGACCGGTTCCTTCGGAAGCCGCACTGGATGTTGGAGAGAAGGTCATTTGTTTCAAGATACCATATTAAAAGAGAATTAACCATTCTCTCCAGGATTTTGCACAGACAGCTGGTCAGAGCAATAGGACGATAATTGGTGGTGACTTTTGGATCCTTTCCTGGCTTAGGAAAGGCAAGAACGATTGCCTTTCGCCAGGAATCCGGAAACCGCCCCTCAGTAAAGATTCTGTTATACAGAAGGAGCAGACAATCCATAGATTTTGGTGAAAGATGTTTAACCATTTCATAATGGATGCCATCTGGTCCAACAGCACTTGCTTTGGAAAGAGTGAGGGCTCTTTTTAGTTCCTCTATAGTGAATGCCCCGTTGTAGGGATAGAGGCCCTTGGTCTTAAAATTAAGTGCTTGCTTTTCCTGTTTATGTTTAAGGACCAGGAACTCTGGGGAATACGAAGATGTTGCAGAGATGTTAGAGAATGTTTCCCCAAGAGCATTGGCTATTGCAGTTGGATCTGCAATAGCGCATCCATTATAATCTAGGATTGCAGAAGGGTGGGATGTATATTTTCCCTTCATTTTCCGGATTTTATCCCAGACTACCTTAGAGTTGGTAGACTGGTTAATAGATGATGTAAAACGGATCCACGATTCCTTTTGACTCTGACGACGGATGTAGCGTGCTTTGGCTCGTGCACGTTTGAAGGCTATAAGGTTGTTCGTGGTAGGATATCGGCGAAATATCCCCCACGCTTTGTTTTGAGCCTTTTTTGCTGCTGTGCATTGTGAATTCCACCAAGGTTTAGGAAATGGTGGAAACCGGGCTGATGTTTTTGGGACAGCATTAGCAGCTGCTTGGACAACATTTTCTGTGATGTACTTAACTGCATCATTGATAGGCTCTTGACTGACTGTACTAAGATCAAAATTTGCCTGATGTTGGAAGGCAGTCCAGTCAGCCTGATCAATCTTCCACCGTGGTAACCTAAAAGGAAGACATGGTCTCCCACTGTGTAACAAGGTTATCACAGGGAAGTGATCGCTTCCGTATGGATTCTCCTCCACTTCCCAAGTGAGTGAAGGGAGTAGAGAAGGGGAGCAGATAGAGAGATCAATGGCAGAAAAGGTACGGGTAGGCATGTGGAAGAAGGTGTTTGTTCCAGTATTTAGAAGGGAGAGGTCATTGTCATTCAGCATACGCTCAATGACTCGTCCCCTTCCGTTGATGTTAGCACTACCCCACAGGGTGTTATGTCCGTTAAAATCCCCGAGAAGTAAGTTGTTGTTATTTGGTTTTTAGGAGCATTAGCAACTAAGGCCATATTACTCCGGGATATGCGGTGGTCATTCCCTGACCTTTCCGCATCCTCCGTATTTGGTGGTGACGGGCTCGAACCCCGGTCTAATCAAGAAGCGTGTGCTACGCACTGCTGCTCCTTCCCACCTGGCTACGGAGGCGCCTCCCGAGAAGTAAGAAAGGGGTAGGCAGCTGCGTAAGGAGATCATCAAGGTCTGCCTGGGGGATGTCAGTCCCAGGTGGCAAATAAATGGAGCACACAGTTAATAGAAATCCCACTGAAAGGCGAATTGCAACAGCCTCTATGCTGGTTGTAATTAGCAAAGGCTGCACTGGGGTCTGGTTACCCACAAGGATAGCCACTCCCCCATGTACAGGGCCATCCGCAATTCTATCCTTTCGAAAAAATGTGATGTTGTGCATGGTGGGATCATCATTTGCCTTTAGATATGTCTCCTGCAAGCAAAAGCAAACTGGCTCGTGCTTTTGCAGGAGGGCCTTGATGTCATCCATATTTTGCCGGAATCCACGACAATTCCATTGTAGGAATTTAGCCATTATTTTGGCTTGGTGGGTCCATCAGGCGGCTTCCGAGGTGCTGAGGGCTTACTTTTATCAGTCTTGGATTTATCTTTTTTGGGGAAGAATGGACGCTGTCCCGTGTCCATTTCTTCCTCCGCAAAGAGTTCCAAGACTGATTCTTCGGGTACCTCCTTTTGCTCGACATCCATCTTTTCTTGGGAACTAGGGGGGACTTCCCCTTTCTTATTATTTTCTGTCGTAATTACCTTTGTTAATTGTGGAGCATTAGGAGGTACCGATATAGGAGTGGCAGCTGATTGGTCCTTCTGTGTAGGTTTTTGCGAAGTTAAAAGATACCGCGCGATGGGAGTGAAAGACTCCTTTGGAGGAATGGTCATGTCCGTCTGAGTTCCGACGGAACATCTCCCTGCTACCTTCTGGGCGTAGGTAGGTCTGTTGATATTCAGGGGTTTGACCGATTTCCTTGCCTCCTGGTATGATATATTTAGCTCTGCCTTCAGCCGTTGAATTTCTTTTTCTTCTTTCCACCTCTGGCATGCCCGTGAGTAGGCCGGATGTTCGCCCTCACAGTTAATACAGGTGGGTTTTGCGGCTGAACATGCTGTTGTTTCGTGGTCCTTTGCACCGCATCGAGCGCATGCAAGGACTCCGCGGCAGGCCATTTGAGAATGTCCGTACTTCTGGCATTTAAAGCACCGTAAAGGATTTGGAACGTACGGACGCACTGAACAGTTGATGTATCCAGCTTTAATCTCGTCAGGAGGTTTAGGAGAGTTAAAAGTCAGGATAACGCTCCTGGTTTTAACAATTTTTCCATCCCTTCGCGCAGTGATTCTCTTGACGGCAATGACCCCCTGTGGTTTTAGTTCGGAGCAGATTTCCTCCTCGGTTACGTCGAGAAGGTCCCACTCCGAAATGACACCTCTCGATGAATTGAGTGTTCTGTGTGGTGTCACTGTTATAGGGATACCTCCGATTGATGTTACTCGGAGTAGATGTTCCGATTGCCTGTCATTTTTAGTTTCAATTAAGAGGTCTCCAGAACGGAGCCTCTTAACTGATTTGGGAGAACCTACTAACCCGTCTAACCCTTTTTGAATAAAAAAGGGCGACATTTTGCCAATCGGTTTTTCATTGGTGGAATGCATAATGAGAAATCTTGGGACAGGCCCTGATGATGATGTTTCAGTTCGCTGCCTCTTTGTCGCAATAATATTATCTGCCTCTCCGTCTATGTTTTCAGATAGGGACCGGGTTGGGGCCCCTGAAGGAATATGTTTATCAGGATTCATAGAGATTTTTAAATTTTTCAGTGCCCGGGCTCCCCACCCACCACGGAGCCCAAAGGGACGCCCACTACCCGGCATGCAATAAATGCGCTCGGGAGTGGGACGCCAGGGCTACCCAGACACTATACCCGCACCGCCGCCAGCCTGAATCCTGTCCCTCGGACCATGAGGGTAGGGGCGTGGCATTGACACGGTTGACCCTCGCAGGCGAACCTACTAGCCGATTGATCCTAGCCGGGCCTTCCAGGACCACCCGTCTTGTCGAAGCAGGGGCCAAAGTGGTGTATTGAAGCTGGGCCCCTCAACCACCAGGATCCCCCTTTCCGAATTTCCACGGGTCGCAGCGCACGGCAAACACGCCGGATTCCATTGATCTAAGCCCGGAACGTAGGCTGTGGGCGTTGGATCCCAGTGATGCTAGTCTGGAAGTCCAGCAGCGTCACTGGGAGGTCCCCTCACCACGTACAGGTGCCCACGTCGAGGGGCTGAGCTAATGAATGGCATTAGTCTGATCATAACGATTTAAAATTAAGTAATAAATTAATTAATTCAATTTTAATTAATTAATTCATTAATTAAACTTAATTCATTTCCTGACCTGCCTTTTTATATATTGGTCATTTTCAATTTAGATTTTTGAGTCATTTTTGTGATTAAATATCCCATATATGTTTTTTTCTCTTAACAATCATTGCATTAATTTCATTTCTATAAACCTTGTAATTATTGTACTTTGATTTCATCGTTGGACAATTTATATACTTTTTTCAAAAGCTTATCCCTCTGAGTCATCAATGTTTTAACAGTATCATTCATCCAGGACGTCTCTTATTATTATTATTTGGTTTTAAGGAGCATTAACAACTAAGGCCATATTGCTCTGGGAATATGCGGTGGTCATTTCCTGACCTTTCCGCATCCTCCGTATTTGGTGGTGACGGGCTGGAACCCCGGTCTACTCAAGAAGCGTGTGCCACGCACTGCAGCTCCTTTCCACCTGGCTACGGAGGCGCCAGGACTTCTCTAGTACCATTGAAGTTCTGTTTATATATCACTGCTTACTATCATAGAGTTTCTAGATTTGTGGTAACACCTTATTTATATACACTGAAAGGACAGAGTTCATGGGATACTTGGTTCCTGGGCAACGCGACGCTGTCACCCCTCTCGCAAGTGGACGAACTCACAGCTTGACAGGTATATAGATTCACTGCATTCACGTAGACGGTAATTCGATGTCAGTATGGATAAACGTTGTGCGTTAACCGACAGCGAAAGATATGGCTGTTATTGTTATTTTTGGTTTTTAGGAGCATTAGCAACTAAGGCCATAATGCTCCGGGATATGCGGTGGTCATTCCCTGACCTTTCCGCATCCTCCGTATTTGGTGGTGACGGGCTCGAACCCCGGTCTAATCAAGAAGCGTGTGCTACGCACTGCTGCTCCTTCCCACCTGGCTACGGAGGCGCCTGAAAGATATGGTTGATAGGTGCCCGACGCATAGCTCACTCTATCGCGGAGGTTGTACAGAAATTGCACTATACCCGTTCGACAGTATCAAGAGGGTATCGGGAATGCTGCATTTCCGGAATAACGTCTCATCGTGGACAGTTCTGTGGGCGGAGAAAGGTGGTGGATGAACGTGGCGTCAACGTCTGTCTGGCATTGTTTCAGCCAACCGGAGAGCGATAGTGATACAAATCACTGCCAACTTTAACAAGAGAGGTGCCAGAAATGTCTCCACCGAGACCATCAGGCGATAATTAGCCGCAGTAAGTTATGGGAGCCACCGACCCATCAGAGTGCAATTGCTAACACCACGACACAGGACTCTGTTCCTGAACTGGGCGAAAGAACACTGGCACTGGACGATTGGAGACGGGTCTCCTGGTCCGATTAGTCCCGTTTCCGGAACTAATCGGACCAGGTTATTTCGAGCGGATGGGAGGGTGCGTATCTGGCGGAAACCGCACAAAGGTATGCACCAGTCATGTCAACAAGTAATTGTTCAAGCAGGTGTATGGTCGGTAATGGTCTGGGGCGTGTTCAACTTGCACACGTCGGGACCTCTGGTACGTCTAGATGCATCTCGTCACGGTCCAGGTTACGTGTCCATCCTTGCAGACCATCTGTATCCCTTCATTGTGCACCCACATGGAAATGGATTCTTCCAGCAGGACAATGCGCCTCCGCACAGAACCGTGGTGACTAGAACATGCCCCGAAGAGCATTCCGCAGATTTTACCACCACAGAAAGGCCTCTCCGTTCACCAGAAATAAACTCTTTGGAAAGGTCCGTTCGAGCTTTGGATCCTCCACTCATGAATGCGACGGAATTATGGACAGCGGTGCAGCAAGCATGGATGAAAATACTTGTGGAACGTTTTCGTGAACTAGTGGACTCAATGCTTCGTCGTGTGACTGCCCTTATCAGGGCCTACCCGTTACTAGGTAGGTATCCCATGATTTCTGTGCACTCAGTGTATAACTCTAGTTTTTGTGAGTTTTATTTACCAATAGGTGTATAATTAAATTTAATGCTCCAGCATCTGATGCATTTAGGATTTTACTTATTTTAATAGGTATGGTATTATAATTAGACTTGTAAGAATTACAGAAGTAACTATCTAATTTTAAATTGGTCAGTATAAACAAGAGTTATGATGTGAACCTATGCCAGTTTGTTTTCTTGTAATAGTATTCACTATATAGTGAAAGGGAAGCCACAGGCTTTTGCTGCACTGTTCAAAAAAAAAAAAAAAAAAAGTAGATAAGGAAACAAATTATGCTTCTCTCCTCCCACATGTAAGTATCCAGTTGACCTTTGAATTTATTCAAACTGTCAGCCTCAACTACCTGCAAGGGTAACTTTTTTTTTTTACAGCAATCAACGACTCGCTGGCTAAAAGGAACCTTCCTAAACTTCCTAAAATAGTTTTGGAATTCTTTTAACAGTAAGAATTCCACCTTCATTCATTTTACGAATCCCTCTCAGAGCCTTGTAAACCTCAATCAAGTCACTTCTGAGGTGCTTAGTTGATCGTTGCTCTGCCCAACATAATCGGAGTCTTTCCTCATATGGTCGTCTTTCTGTCGATCTCACCACTCGAGATGCCCGTCTTTTAGCCCTTTCAAAAAAGATCAATGTCTTTTTTCAGATGATGTGTCCATACTTGAACACAGTATTCTAAGTATGGTCTTCCAATAGCTTTATACAGTGGAATTATGATCTCTATCTCTACAGGATAACATTCGATAAATCTTCGATAGGACACTATGGGCCTTGCTTTCCTAGCTGCCTGTTTACACTGTTCTTAAAGCTTCATATCTACACGTATATCCCAGATTCCTTTCCTCCTCCACTGTTTTTAATTCAACCCCGCCAAGTGTATAATTTATTTGTGGGTTGCTATTCCCGAAGTGTAAGACCTTGCATTTAGCAGCATTAAAACATAGCTGACACTTCTTTGACCATCTTTGAAGTCCGTTCAAGTCTGACTGAAGAAGAAAAAGAAACTGATCATTAGCGACTCTGCCAATCTTTACATCACGCTTTCTATCCCTTCGTCGGTGTCATTTATGAAAATGAGAACTAGAGGTCCAAGAACCGATCCTTGAGGAACACCACTCCTGGCCTTACACCAATCTGAAGAATATCCATTCATCACAAGCCTCTGCCTTCTTCTCTGCAGCCACCCAGCATTCCATCTTAGAATATTACCAGTAATCCCAACCTGTTCAATCTTATACAATAACCTCTCATGAGTCAGAGTCAAATGCTTTGTAAAATCCAAATAAACTAATGTAGAAATTGTTTCCTAAATGCAGCTCATGAATAAATGCAAAATAGCCTGCTAAGTTAGTTAAGCATTATTTACCTTGAAGAATGCCATATCTATCTAAATGACCCTGGACTGCACTCAGTCATTGCCTCTAAGATTTTTCCTGCCACTGAAGTTAGACAGCGGTCTGTAGTTACCAACTTCACTCCTAGAACCGCTTTTATTTATTGGCGCTTCTCCAATCCAAAGGAGTTCCCCCCCCCCCCCCCCGAGTCCGAAAACCAATGGTTCAATACACTCCCTCAAAACTACAGGAGCCTTACATGCTTTATGCTCAAAGGTTTTTCTAATAAACAATTATCTGTAATTACATCAATAATTTCATATGGCTTCCCCCTCAGTCATACAGCCTTTTCTCAGCATGAAGGGTCTTTCTTCAGTAAACATATGCAAAGTTCCTGTTCAATTAATCCGCCATAAATAGAGTGCTCATATCCATTAGCAGTTAATATGATACAATAATTCTGTACATTCTCATCTAATAAATAGTTAAATAAAAATGTTAAAATCTTCAGTCAAAAACCTTTCGAAGAAACAATCTTCATTTCCCAATATTCTGTTTTCCAGTTATGTACTGTGGAAAAATATACAATGATAACCCAGTTTAATATAATACAATAAAATATACAATGGCAGAGGCTTTCAAGACTAACAAGTCTCTTTTTCAACTGATAATGATTTTCACAACCATGGACCCCAGTACACCAGGCCCATTCGTTACAGTTATGTACTGTTAATAGATTTCCCTCTTTATTTACTGATAAACAAGGAGATCTACAAAGAGTACATAACTTGCATATTATCATTAAGCTACAAGCTAAATACAAATATTATTTATATTTTCAAATATATGGTGTTCAAGTTTAATTTAATATATGCATACATAATATATCTATTAAATATTGGTGTAGATTAGTCATGGCCAACCCAAATGATTTTTATACTACTGACTTCATCAGTGGGAAATCATTCACTACTTACACTAGGCACGATAAATAACGACAAATATAATACTAGACCAGCTGTATTTCCCTGAATCCCCACCACGCCTTCCCTTATTGGAACCGAAACTCTACAGATGTAAGTAATTGATTTACAGTGCAACAATGAATAAAAACACATTCAAGCCACGACATCAAAAATCAACTTTTACAACACATATGTGACAGCGGAAAAGTACCCCAAATTAAGATTTTTTTTACACAAAAAATTGTGAGCACCTTCGCATCCACGTACGTTTGTGAAACTTTCTTTTCAAAATTGAAATTTATTAAAAGTAAATCTAGAGCTTCAAACAAAAGCTGAAAATCTGGAAAATGAATTAATATGTGCAACTACCAATATTGAAGATTTTAAAAAAATTGAGTGATCGCAAAGAAGAGAAAATATCTCATTGACGTAGATATATAATAAAAATGAATGAATAAAATAAATTTTATGGCATTTGATTTTTTATTTTTAAAAGATCGTTTTATTTTATGTGTGGCCCGCGGAAAATTGTAGTTCGTCAAGGTGGCCCGCAGAACTATTTGGGTTGGCCAGGCCTGGTGTAGATACACCAATATACCTCTTAAACGAAAACTACGATAGTAGTGTAAAGGCATCATTTCAACTGTATCTCATATTGTGATCATCCTTCACAACGAGTTACCATGTATTGCACTACCTTGAACAAGTAACGCTTCAATAATAGAGAAGGCTGTTGTTACTTATTCTCGGTAGGCACCACCAACCCCTCATATTGTGGAATTAACTTCACAACTGGGTTGGCACGTGATTGCAATGCCAAGGTACCTGCCCACCCACCGATGAAAGGGCTACAAGCCTTGAAACGGTGCTGTCTAGGCGGTGTTGCCCTCTGAGAATTAGTAACAATAGCCTTCTCTATTAGTGGAGCGTTACTTATTCGAGGTAGTGGAATACTGTACATGGTAACTCGTTGTGAAGGATGATCACAATATGAGATACAGTTGAAACGATGCTTTTACGCTACTATCGTAGTTTTCGTATAAGAGTTATCTACACCAATATTTAATAGATAATTTTAAGCACTTATAATACTATGCCTTATTGCATTTGGATTTATTATAATAAGTTCAGGAACCGTGTGCTTCTTTTCATTTTCATAGACACTATTTATTTTACAAACCACACATTATTTTTATATATATATATATATAACTCGCCCAGCTCTTTTACTAAGAAGTAGTCGAGATTAAATTCAACTACAACCCATCAATTCTGTAATTACAAATTTCAGAATCGTGTATATTAACTTCATGTAGAACAATTCTTTCAAATTTCTTTCATACGCACAAGACGCGTAATCCAAGAAAAAAAATTAACGCGCGTGTAGCCTGTACGCACGAATGATATTTTATGATTGTGACGATTTATTATTTAGTATGATTGTGACGTCACAATCACTCTTCTTGCAGTTACTACTGCTGGAAGTAGGATTGCGACAATACAAATATTTCACAACATTTACATTTCCGTTACATTCCATTGTTAGGTGCCGCTATAGATCTTTTCATATCATAAATAAAACTAAGTATGCGCACCTTAACAATGCAATTAACTGCCCGATTTGTAAAATATGGTCCCATTTTTAAGAACGTTAGCATATATGCATAATGCGCCTCTTCCCTTCACCATGCCTGCCGTCCGCTAGCACGTAACAACTCAACTTTCAGGACGAATTTTCATGAAATTTCGTATTTGGACCTTTTAGAAAGATTTATTGGGTATTCCAAATATCATTAAAATCGGCTAATAGAAATGCTATAATTGTTATTTCTTTTTCCGTCCGTCTTCATGTAATAACTCTTCCCAGTGGATGGATTTTAAGGATATTTTATATTTAACTCTGTAATAAAGATTCGTTAAAATCGCACCAACAGAATTCCAGAGATTATCTTGGTGATATATATCACATGAGGCTATCCATATACTGTAGCTGAAGCACTGTATATTATGTTTGCTGACATGCGCAGAAACAAATCTTTCTCTGTTCGCGCATAATAGTGCTTTTTGCTGTAAATCGTATATTATGAACGTTTGCTAACGCGCCTGAAATGAAATGCTCTGCGCACATTAACTACTTTTATTTATTTTTTTTGTAATTCACTTATATTTTGCAGCAGATGCAAACCCCAGCATTTGATTTTTGCTTAACAGCATTTTAATCGATGGATTTTAGCTGCTGCTTTAGTGCATGCGATGCATTCTTTTAAGGAGCAGAAAATGTCTGTTAAATAGACTGTCCGCAACCCATCTTATGATGGTGGCGCGGCTGCCCCACTAACCCCTTTCCCTCAAGACTACGCGCATCCCTAGCCCTATCAAATTTTCGCGTACCGTCGTCGCGAAGGCCAGTTTGTCTGTTGTGAGGGGAAAACCGGAGTCAATCCCGGTGAAAAACCTCACGACCACTGTTTGAGACCGCCAAACTCAACGCTGAATGGAAAACACATGGTAAAATTCCCATAAGGGTAGTAGCTGGAATCTAACCTCGACCTAGTCGGGGTTAGATTCAGCAAGTCGACAACGTTGCCACAAGGCCACCGTGGCCCAGTATGCTATCGCTTTCATTTCACATCACATTTCCCACCAGTCGCGTGATTGCTAAATTCCGTTACATTCCATTGTCAGATGCCGCAATGGATGTTTTCACATTAAAAAAAAAAAAAAAAAAAAATGAGTTCTGTTTTTTTTTTATTTGTTCAAGTTACTCTAACCGTAACCTTTCTTAATCTACTACGTACCTTTGGGCATCTACCATAATCGGTCAATAAATCAAAACTAAGTTATCAGCTCTTATACCTGGCTAACAAACCCACCCACCGAGGAGAGGCCAAGTATCTTTGAAACGGTACCGTCAGTGTGGTGGTACTCAACTGAGAATAAGTAATAGTATAGGGGAGAGTTACTTAATCGAAGTATAAAAGAAAGGTAAAAGATTTCACATATGAGATGTAGAATGGTGTCTTCTTTTCAAACTTCGGTTTATTTCAAGTTCAGATATGTAAAAATGGCGCATATGCACAACGATATAATACACCTTAATTTGAATTTGTAAAAAGGTTCCTTTAAATCCATAAGATAATACAGATTAATATATTCAGTAACTACAGTCAAGTTTCAGTTCTCATGAAACAGCTCCTCTCACTCCCATTTCACCTTATCCATTTATGCTTAATAATAATAATAATAAACAATAACATTAATAATAACTACTTTATTGCAGGAACAAAAACGAAAACTATTTCATTCACCAGTATACGAGAGTGAACTACATCTGAAAAAACTGTATATCCAGACTTGTAAGAGACTTCCTGCTTACAGCTGTCGAATATTTCAAGTTAAAGAATTACTGCGAGGAAAAACAAAGAAAAAAGTAAGTGGTTAAATCTCTCGTAATGAACTGTGAAGTAGTGAATGTCAGAATTCATTTAACTTGGCGCATGTACTCTAATTCATGTGTTTCAGTATAGAGTCTCTTTTTATTGTATTACAACGAATTACTAAGCACATTAATGTCAGGACGGGGGATGTGTAATCTAAAAAGGGGTCGACCATGTAAATTAAACAAAATTAACTTTTTTCCTTCTGTTTTATAGTCACATAAAATCGAATCGCATTTGCGTTTCAAGTCTTTCTTCAAACTGTCACTCAATTCGACGTGTTTTACAAAATGATCATAAGTATATAATTCAATATAATAAATTCAAAATTAGTCCAAATTCTTTCGCACGAATTATTAAAATATCGTTATTAAAATTTTGATAATTATGTCTTTATAAATAATCTCCTGTTGATTATTTCTCTTCTTGAACTGATTGAGACTGAGTACAATTTTGTTTTCCAAGCATTCCACCTGTCTGCGATTAATTTTAGTGTGAGAGATCTGCAACATTCCGAAAATTATATAATAAACCTTCCATTAAATCAATTAATATTTTCTTGAAAAAAAAATGATCGATAAAAATTGCGTCGTTTTTATTATGTCATCGATATAGCTTAACGAGCATTACAGTAGTAAGACATTCCTGACTGATATACCGTATGTGATATCTAGCACTAATACCATGTTATCCATCATACAGCTAGTATTTATCTATTACTTTGCGTTTGTATACCGTATAATATATCAACTCCATTCGGAAAGTTTATTAATGCAGAAAACAGTGTGCTTATTGAGAAATTTTATTGGATAATAGCTATCAAACTGTGAAATTAGTTGGCCCTCCAGAAACAATACAAATATAATAACGGCACTAGCTAGTTAAATATCAATTTTATGCATTGCATATGAACCACCTTCTAAAACTATCGAATTGCTAATAAATATTTCAAATGATAGCTCGAATCATTTTGTACTTATAAAAACTTCACAAGGCTACTACTATGCTGTTAAAGATTGCATAAATACAATGCTGTATAAGATTGTATAAATCCAGAAGATTCTAATGCATGACTGATCCTCTCCTTATCAGAGGATAAATCTTGTTTATAAATAAACAAGATTTAAGAGGATAAATCTTATTTATTTCCTTTCTATATTTCATAGGCCACTCGTCTTCTAGGGATTGGTTTAGACCATATTGTGATTCTTGACAGCAAGACATTACTTCCTGCTAAATCACAGTTTACTTCTGATCTGCAGCAGTGGAGAACAGGAGGAGGACGGTCCCACGACAGACTAGTGTTGGAATTCAGGGGAACCAAGTGGTCCTTTATTACCCCATCCCAAGGAACGTTGCATTCTATTAGCACCGTCTTGTGGGAGATTATGCAAGATCTTGATTCTCATTTCTTGGAAGATCACATTATTACAACGAAACAGGATCTTGATAAAGGTAGACATTTAGAAGCTTGAATGTGATTTTAATCATTTTTCCTTAAACTTTTTTCTCATTATGTTTTCCTTCAACTTTCATTCATGAACAGGTTTACCGTATTCATATTAATAGTAATTAAATAGGTTCATATATGTATACATGAATGAATTTACAGTTGTGAACAAGTAAAATATTAAATTATGAGACGTGTTTACATATTAATAATGCTTAATGAACAACTCATATCATATTAACGCATTTGATAGATTTTGTCATGAAAATAAATTAATTAAACTCTAGCGAGAGATTCATGCTAAGGATCAATATAAAATTAATAATTTCTATAATATTATTTAAATTTAATATTAATCGGTGAATATTAAACCCAACTAGTGTGTGTGTGTAACTTGTTATTCTCCACCACTCAATGATAACATTGGGGGTGGCTATCCAGTTTTATATTATGTAACATTTTCCTCTAGTTCTTTTTATTCTGAATCCATGTTTTTATTTTAAATATACTTCTGGTTCTTGTGTGTCGAAATATTCCATATTACTCCGCGTTTCGCAGGTTTCTGTAAACAAGATCAATTAGCAAGATACACGATAAGTATTATAACAAATCAGATCTTTTATGGGTGATGGGGAAGAAAGCCAGGCAAGAAATATTGCATATTCTTCCTTCCAGCATCGTACAGATAACTCATAGAAGGGCCTCATATTGACAGGAATCACAACCGAGGCTGAAGCCTAGAGATAAAACTATCCTATGGAGCTCTCTTCAAAATGACAGAATATATACACAATTTGAATTGCGGAGGTCTATTTCGTCTGTTTCGCTTATTTTTTTAAGTTTAGTAGATTTGTTATTTAGCCGTTTTATCATATTTCTGCTGATGTTTGAATTTTATGATAAAATTGTGTTAAATTTAACATTTCAATGCTAAAATAATTGTCTTAAATATTACTGTGTTGATTTTACGATTTCTTACTTTAAACTTTGACTAATCAACTTTTTTTGCTGGGAAAGTTATTCCTTGCCACTGGTCAAGTCATGGAATACTTGTAAAACGAACTTAAACCGATTTTATTTGCGAGCCATTTCTACACAGTTCAGTCAGCACTGAGCTGTGTAGGAAAGCTAGTTCTCGTAATAGAAGCGAACACTACCTGGTTTCTGCTATTTTTGTTATTATTTTTGCAAACAATATCAGTTTACTTTCGTTTGAAAATATATCAATATTTTTAAACTCAACCGACGGTGGAGAATAACTTTTCTACTGGAAACAATTGATTAGGTAAAATTTTAGGTAGAAGCAAAATTATAGCGAAATTTTAACATCAAATTCAAACATTTCAGCATAAATATAATAAAAATACTCCGGATAACAAAACTTCTACAAGTGATTAAAAATCCTTTGGAAGTTTGTTGTAATACTTTGCATAATCTTACTAAACGATATCGGACTTGCTTTAACCAAATGCTTAAGATGAAAGACAAATTCGATAGAATAACAAATACAGGAAGAAAAGAAGAATTGCGTTAGTAATATCTTAGTTTTATGGTAAATAATCCAATTTCATTAGTCGCATATGTCCATAATAATGTCACTTTGTCCGTTCACGTATATCGTTATGTCAAACGTCTGCCCAGAATAATTGCATCATCCCTACACTGATTAATGAGCTTCATATACGTTAGCTGAGAAAAAGAGTGAAATAAGTTTATATTTTTCCTTCGCAGGAGAGGGGATTTATTTAATTTTTGACAAATTAAAAGGGGTTATGTTAAATTAATTTATTCAAAAAAACAGACCATAAAAATTACTCGTTATCACTGTATATGACATTGATATGAGATCTCCTGAAAAGTGTCGAATGCCAGGAGCCAGCATCAACAATATAATATAATCACGAAACTTTCACGGAAACTGAGCTTAAGCCGTTTCTTCTTCTTCAGAAAGGGAGAGCTTAGTTCTTTGAAACGTTTTCTGTTTGTGGTTTTAATAATAACGTTTGTGCTATTTTCAACTCATTTCATCTTAATTCTGAACTATGGGCGGGAAAGTTATCTATCCAATGAGATCGTTTTTATCATTTACCAAATCTTTCGCTTCGGTGCTTTTTCAATTTTCTTATTCTGATTTTGCAATGCGTTATAGATTTGTTTCTACCTCGTAGCATGAGGCCTCTGCCCTTAAATATTTCATAGATTTGTTTCTTAAGACAGTTTTAAATAAGACTTACTTTCCCAAAAAAAAAGACAAATCTGTGTTACACGGATTCCTAACAAATTATGCAGAAATATTTGAACTTACATATTATGTTAAGTCCACCAAGTTCATACTGTTCTCTAAAATTTTACCAACAAAATCACACGCTTCGCCACAGAAAGGATCTTTAAATGATTTTCACCATACTGTTTTGGTAAATCATTCTACCTATTATCCCTGCGATGAACAATAACGCCGCAGTGTTTCTATATAAAACTTGACAATTCACAGAGAGCAAACAATTGCCCCTCACAATTCAGACAATGAAATGCTTTTCTAAATCCATCTCAGTTTATACTTTGTATAGAGAGGGGTAAGACGCAATCATGTGATTTTAATCGATGGTGGTGCACACAGACTTTATTTTCTTTAGAGCTGTGAATATCTTAAACACAACTACAAACTCAAAATGCATTGCGCGTACTGTGTATTGCATACACAGCGCTGTTAATCGTTTAGTCCAGTATATTAGCAGTTATACAATTATCGTTTTATATACGGGGTGTTTCAAAATTATTTTGAAGTATACACACTTTAAAAATTTATATTGAACATATACAAAAATTTTTTTGGTACTTTGAAGACAAAAAAAAAATTTTTTTTTACAACAATAAAACTTTAATTGTTCAAAATGCCCTCCATCAGCATTGAAGCACGAGCGGCACATGCCTTCAACAGATCTACAAACCGAAATGCACAAATCAGATGAAATGTTTTCTAGTTCTTGTTTAATTTTCATCCACAATTCCTCCAATGTTTGCGGTTTGTGACTGTAAACCCGATATTTCAAGTATCCCCAAGCAAAACAAAAAAAAAAAAAAAAAAAAAAAATCTAAAGGGGTGAGATCTGACGACCTTGGGGGATATTCAAAAGCACTCCTTCGACGACCTATGATGAAACATTGACGACATTGATGATGAAATTCATTGTCAAGATAATCGCGCACATCTGTGCTCGATTATTAATTTCTTTATCATTCTAAAAACACTTGTATAGTTTAAACCTAGCTCTTGTGAACAGCGTTTTGTTGATTTTCTTGAGGTTCACAAGATTGCATTTCTTACAGCTTCAACGTTTTCATTACTTCTTGATGTCCTCTTCCTGCCACATGCTACGTTATTGATAATTTGAATGGTTCCATCTCCTCAAATTTATCCCACAAACGAGTAATTGTTAAATGTGTGGGCGCTTTTGCTCCATATCGTGATTGACAAGCACGCTGAACTTCATATTTCCAATACCATTTTATAATTGGCTTCCTTTCTTTAAAACTTAATTGGCTACTTTCCAACGTTTAGAGGTATCTATAAAATAAAACAAATTAAATTGTTGTAAAAAAAATATATCTATTTTTAAGCTACAAAATGAGTTTAAGAAAATTAAATTGGTGCATATTGTTAACTAAATATAAATTTTTATAATGTGTATATGCATAATTTTGAAACACCCTGTATAAGCAATAAAAAACAATCAGGATAAATTCAGTACATTCAGATCTCTAGAATTTTCTTCTAGTTCAGCAATTTACAGAAAAGCGTTTCTTCCCATTAGAATACAGAAAATGCCTTCTTCCCGGTTTGGAATGCATGACTGTTTACAGGGAAGAACTGGAAGAATTACAAAGGCTTTTACATTTCCCAGAAGAAGTTGCTTTAAGGTTGACTGATAGAGAATATGAACTCTTTTATCGAGTTGCTCCAGTCCACTACGTCCGTCAGATGACTGTTGACCTGACGCACCATCCATCATCTGTGCAAACGTCAGAAGAAACAGTTCAGGCTCTTGTCAAAAGATTCAATGAGGTAAATATTCATACCTAGCATAGACTTCTGTACTAATCACATTTTACTGTTTAAGTATTAAGAGTAAGCAATCAGTATCGCCCACTAAATTTATGTATTACAACTTTTCTTTCTACTACAAGCAAAATATATTTGTGTCTATGAGTTACTCCAAAAGTTTTTATTTATATTATGAAGAAATTAACTAACCTTTTTTTTTTCTTTTCTTTTATTTCCGCAGGTTAGTTCTTGGGTAACTCACATTATCATTTCACAGCCTACACATGAGGATAGGAAAGCAGTGCTTTCCTGTATTCTACGAGTGGCGATGTCATGCTGGAACCTTGGCAATTTCAACGCTGCAGTGGAGATATTAGCTGGACTAAAGTAAGTCAGAAGTGAAATTGTTTCTTGCTATCATGTAAATTATCACATCATTAGTGTAGCGTAATAAATTAATAAATAATATATCTCAGACTTGTCCTTTATCGTAAAAAATTAAATAAGTCCTGTGAGTAATAACGTTATTTTTAGAATTCAGAAACCTTTTCTGCATTATTGAATACTATATTTAGTTGAACTAATTACCTGTGATTCTTCGATATAAATGATTATTAGCGTAAGCGTTGCTATTCTATTTGTATTGCCCGTACATTATCATAGCATTGAACGCCCTTTTCAGAGACTATAGAAAGGTAGACGTTCCGATCGAGCAATTGATTAACGGTGATCAGAGGACTCGGGGCATGTCATGAAAACAGCCCCCAAACTGTAACATTACCGCTTCCAGTCCTGCCGAACACAACAGTGCATCCAGGTGCCATGGCCTCGTGTTGCTTTCTCTACATGTGGATTCGCCAATCAGCATGATAGAGTTGGAAAAGGAATTCATTAGACTAGGCGACATATTTCCACATGACGGAGGTCCGGTGCCGATACTGACGTGCTCATACAGTGCGCAATTTCTTGTTTCACGCAATGAAAATGGGTGCTCATGACTGCTGTCGATTTCCATAGTCTATATAAGCTAATGTCCGGCCAAGTCCACTTGGATATTGGTCTTGCTGCTCCGATGTTGTACTGGGTGGTTAGCTGGGTTACTACGCTGCATCATCGCTGTGTTACTAGACGAGATACACGACGCCCACACCACGGCCGTCGACCACATGTGACCTTTGGCTGGTTGTTCCAATGCTGTTGAGCCAGCCACGGTAGACTGTAATGAAACCCATCCGATATGGGTTTCATTACCGTTAAGGTAGTTTGACAGTAATCATTATGTGTGAATAAATCATCTTAGCAGAATCATATTTACCTTTGCAACACGCTGAAATGTGCTGAAAAGGTAAATGTTCAATGAGACATCTTCAATGAGAGTGGTTTTCAACGACTGCTAATCTGATGATTGCCTATCATTTGCTTATACAGGGATTCCATGAATTGGCTGAGAGTTAACTATCTTAGATTAACCTTGCCAGTTGTAATAAATTCTGTACAATGTATTATATTTGGTAGGTAAAAAGTAATGCTCTTCAAATGGGAATAGGTGGTCTTTTGTTTCCAGATGGCGTTATTCTTGCAGATCTTGGCTGGAATAACCACAATGCAGGTCATTTTCAGATGGCCTACAATGTGACTATAATAATTATAGTCACTTTGGCTGGGTTCGCCACCTATAGACAGCTGAAGAGACGCACTTGAATGGGTTAAGCACGCTGAATTCTGATGGGATCTTTCCACTTGTTCAGATTACGAACCTAAGGAGGCATAAATTCAAATTAAGAAAAGACAGATGTAAAATAGATGTGCGGAAATTTGCCTTTAGCCAGCGGGTGGTTAATTGCTGGAACAAACTTCCATCTGTCGTTGTGAAAGTTGATAGATTAAATAAATTTAAGGAGGAACTGGACCGGCATTTGGAGGGAATGGTGTGACTTTTTTTTTTTTTTGGCTGATACTGCATAAGCTCATACACTTGCTTTCTTGCATCACATGCCACTACTACTTTAATTATTCAAGTGCGTCACTTAAGCTGGCTATAGGTGGCAAAACCGTTAATAATAAAAAGATGAACATTTTGAATGGATACCATTTAGCGCATGAAGAAACGAAAAGTACAAAAATAGTTCCTAAACCTGCCACCAGGGTTAACTGGCATAGTTTGAATGAACTGCTAGGTATTTGTGTTGCTATATGCTGGAAGTGCAATGTGGCATGGTCAGTTGTTGCGCGAAGGATGTCACGGGGAACATGAGCGAAATGCCTTGTGATGCTTTCCTTCAATATCAGCTAGAACCTGGACATGTCTTTGATACATCCGGTCCTTGAGATATCCCCATAATTATTGGGCTGTTTAACGAGAGCAAAGGTTAGCACACACACACCTGCTGACGTCTTCGCAAGTCAGCAATATGCTTACAGGACGCGACAGTAGGGAGAAAAACAGGCGGCCCAAGATCACTTGGCTTCCCATTCATACTAACGTTACGGAGAAGGCTTAGTGAGTGATCGAGTCGTCAGTTGTTTTGCTCCCTGTTATAGCATACAACGTTCCCCATTGCCTTTCTAGTATTTTCAAGCAAAAAAGTATATTAAAAATTATGTGGTTAATCTGTAAATGTTAGGAACCAAACATAACTAAATATAAGTGTATTTAGGTATATGTTTGGTATATGCTTGGTTTTTAAGATTTACAGATTTAAATTATATTGTATCTCCTGATTTCTCTAAAACTTTTACTTATATATAAAGATGTATAATGCTTCCCACTTGTGAATTACTGATGTGCATGCAATCTCCTATCATTATACTGTAATTGAATATAAAACACACTATGAATCATATTCCATTAAAATACTAGCAATTCAAAATTGATATTTTAAGCTAAAACTGCTAAATGGATTCTTCTTATTATAGTGCACAGCTATTATTCTTCTTAAAGTTGCTTAGTGATGTCTGAGTTTACTGTAAAAGCACTTGACAAGAGAAGGTTGCCTTCTTCTCCTGGCATCTTAAAATTCTTTGTCAGAATAACTGAATATTTATCGATGCATATTTTCCTTGATATGAATGCGCTCAGTGCAGCGTCATAAATAAGAAACTTTTCTTTCGTTATTCTTATAAACAGGTCTGAGAAACTGAAGCCTTTCTGGTTATCTCTGTCAGACAAAGATAATCTGACTACCTTGGATATGCTAAGTAAAGCTCTTTTAACATCGGAAATATCCCAAGAGTATAGAGATGCGGTGGACCGAGCTCTCTCTATTCCCCACAGTAAAGTGGTTCCTTTCTTTGGAAGCTTTCTTCGAGATTTGCAATCAGTGCTACACGGCATGCCCAGTCTAGTGGTTCTTCCCTCTCATAACAGCCAGCACTTAGACGTAAGTTTCATGCATAAATAACACGTTAAAATATCCCCTGGAAACTATTTTATCCAAAAGTAATTTAACAAAAACGAGATCAAAATAACCAAGTAAAATGCATGTTTAAGTCAAATATTTTCGCTTGTTTTACAGTGGTTGCTATGTCCCTGTTAGTAGTTTTCTTAATCTTTAGCTCAGCATTCCTTTCACTTATTCCTGTATCGCTTATTTAAAAGCCTCGTTGTCAATTATCAAGAGATATTTGTGTACATGCATGTGTTTAATTAACCAAACTACTTACCAAGTCCTTTTAATGCTCATGTTGTAGCCTTATTACTGCTGGTGGTGGTGCAGTACTTATAAATAACTGAGAATGCGCTGTTCCTTTGAACTATGAAAAGCTACATAAAATCTTACTTTCAAGTATTTCCATTAAACTTCAGTAATGAAGACTTCACCTACCTTTAAAACCATTATCAGAAGCCATTCCGTCTTAGTTTATGTAACTACCTCCACTGCAAGTATCTCTAGTCTAACAAGCCTTTTTTTTCTTCTTAGATTGTCTGTAAAGGACACCATTTTTATAAGGCGAGATCGTGATGAATTTTAAATTAAAGGCAGTGCTATATTTATGTTTAAGATAAAATCATTAATAAAATCATTAAATTGTTATATTTCTCTTTTGTAAGAGAGACGACAACAATTTAAAACAGGTATTTAAAATCAGCTTAATGAAAGGAAAACAAAGTAAAATTTATATTCTTATTTATTTTCCTTTCTTCTTAACTCTTATGGCAGAATCAATTAACATCATACGCAATAAAGATACGTTTTATTGCAAATGTCAATAGCATAAGATTGATTATTTAATAGTATTATTTTTACTAGTGCTGGAAGACGATTTAGCCCAGATCAATCAATTTCTTAACGAAAACTTTCTGATCCTATTAGATATGCGATACAGAGATAAATATTACCTGAACTGTAGCATAATAAAGTTAATTTGTTTAACTTTTTGTAATTCAATTATTCTTATTGAATAAGAGTTCACATCGGGATGTGTGCAAATCATGAAGAGATCGCCTTCCATAAAGCACTTGCTATGCTGTTGTATAGAAAGTGACACTATTATATACCGAATGTTGAATTTATTGAAGAAAATTGCAGCCCTTTAAACTCCCCAGGATTTCTTTACATCTCTGCAACCGAAGTTCGCTGTTGCATGTTGGCCTAAAGTGGAGGAGAGGGCTTTCTTTTTCCCCGAACCGTGTTTTTCATTACGGTAGAAACCACAGGATTCGGTGAATCGTAACCACTTGTGAATGTTATGGATCTCTCAAAACGTTTCCCATTTGGCTCTTCAATAAGATGGCATTAAAGTGCAGTGTGTATTAAAAAGTCTAAGTTTCCTTTTCACAGTTAAAGTAAAAAAAATAATATAATGATTTGTATACTGTATTCTAAATATAAGATCCAATTATATTAATCATATAGTTTTAACAAGATTATACAGAATGCATTATATAAAAGGTTAGGTAAAGCAATGTTAAAGTACGGTGTCCAGTGCAGTTTATGCAAGCTGTATTTTCTATTTTTTTTGTAGGAGGAAAGAAAATCGGTTTTCATATTTACGTTGAACTTTTTGTAATTAATTTAATTATTTTTAATTGTGTTCAATTGATTTTTAATTGTTTTCAAATCATTTCAATTATTTTGCGTTAATGTTTTAATTTCTGGAGAGTGTCATACGGAAGTGTTCTAACGTATCATATTGAGGTAAACTTCTCTTATTCTTTTACAAACTATTTTTAAATTGCTTTTTTAGTTAGATATTTTTGACTAGGACTAATCCACAAGGAATCAACCACGTTCAAAGTAAACGTAACGATAGTTTTAAATAAGAGTTTAAAATGTAGAATTGCTTAAATAATGCCACCACTTAAAATAAATAAAATTTCCATTTATACCATGAACAGTCAGGACTAGAGGAGTTCACATGGAAGTTCATTGGAAATGTTTGATTGTAGCCAATATACGAGCGTAACAGTTAAAAATGGACAGCATACCTTTTTTTTTATGAAAAATTAAGGGTAGGATCAGAAGGCGTGTAGCCGAGTCCGCGTATGTTAGCCCAGAACCGCAGCTACCCCAATGTACGCAAGAGTGACATACGGTTAATCACTCTCATTTCTTTTTCCAGCCACTTCTTGAAGTTTAATCAATCTGTTCGTTTTATTCAAATTTTTGCCGTAATAGAAAAGCAGTTTTAAAGAATATATTGTAAAGTAAACTTTTATGCTGTGTTATGTTTAAGGTATTTATTGGAATATTGTAGTAAAATACAACATTGGAAAAAATGAAGCATTAAAAGGCGAAGTTGATCCAATACGACAGAAAGATTATTCATTGCGAGTAACAAGATTGTCTAAATGGTATGAGCCGACCCATCCATATGAACAGAATCACTACTTACCATTTTACCACCTCCAGCCGCTTCAGTAGTGGACACGAGACAACTATATGCATGGCATCGTGAGGTTCAAGCTCCACTTTTACCCTTATATTGGTTCATAAAAGTGTAAATTCGTAAGACCACATGATTTTTTTCCAGTGTTCCACAGTTTAGTAGTCTTGGCATTGGTAGCACCACTCCAACGATAATATCTTTCTGAAAATCGGAAATATCACCCATGACTGGATCAATTAAGAAGTTCCAGGGTAGCGTACAGTATTTACCTGATACCAAGAAACTTTTATCATACCATGTCACAACTTACGTTTACATACTGTACTTTTAATTGTCTGTTAACGCCAATTGCAAAGAGTTTAATTTTTTTGGCCGGTGAGCGTAATAGCTCTAGAAAGAGTGCTGTGTGAAAACTGATTTTTAAATGTGCTAATTAATAAATTAACTTACTCAGCAAGAATGCTGGTTTAAAAGTCTAACATTATCCTGCTATCGAATAAAATGAAAGATCTCTGGTAACGCATGTTCGTGGAATGGTTGGATTGAATTGTTTAGAACTTTTTCCAAAGTAATTAAGGTCATCCGGCTTCACGAGATGCACATCACTGAAGAAATGTTTCGATATGATTTCCATTTTTAGCAACCATTAAATACCAATTGTTTGTATGTTCATTGCTGGTTATTATCGTGCTTATTTTATTCTGCGGAGGCATTGCCTTTAAGCTCTCATACTCATCCTCTAGAAAACGAAACCTTCTTGAAGGTAACTTACACAGACTTAACGAAATGGACTGCATGTGGATGATTTGAAAAGTAGGCTGAAGATCTTTATTATCAGCGATAATAGGGCATAATGGTAATAATAAACCATAATCTTTATAAACCATTTGAAATTAAAACATTTCAAAAAAACACTTATGCTAATGGGAGTATACATGTTTTTGAAATTTTTTTTAATTTAAAATGGGTCAAATAGGTAAACAGTGTTTAAAATATTCTAGTGAGAATTTTTATATAATTTCTACAACATGGGCATAAAAATTGTTGAAAGAGGCTGCCAAACTCTAAAACCATTTTAAAAGACTTCTTTGTTGTATTTGGTTCACGATTTTTGTAGAATAACCACTAAGGTACACCTGTTTTTATTATACATTAATATGCTCTGTGGATGTGTGTTTTAGTTCGTCTCAGACTTTCACGGCGAAGATCACTTCATGACTAGGATAGGAGTAGGTGGAATAATCAATGTTGATAAAATCTTCAGAATCCATCAGGTACTAGAAGATATTCAAGCCTTCCACATACATGCCAGCAGACGGATACAAGCTACTGCTGAAATTGGTCCCGTAAGCAATAACACAACGTAAGTAAATTATATTTGTTACTTTCTTCCTGATTTTTTTATAATAATGATTATTATAAAACGACTGTAGTTCAATATTTCTTGCTAAATTTTTATACTACAAACAAATACGACATTTATTAGAATAATAAAATATCAGTTTTCATTGAAGGATGGAAGAAACAGAAGCGCTTACGCTTCAGCCAGCAGGTCGACATCCTGGTTCATTACAAGTTCTGCTTTGTCTCGTTTTGGCTCTGTGAAATTGTTCGCATTTTAAACAGACAGTGTATCCAAAACGGATCAGCGTGCAGTATTTCAATTTTTTTTAGCTACTGAAAGGCAAAAAGAACCACAATAAATTCATAACAGTATGCACCACCCTAAAAAAAAAAGTATCCAGCCATACCTGAATCTATGGTCCATTGGACGTCTCCAGATAACAAGTGATTCAGATCGGTTTATAACAAAGGAATATGAACCGTACAAGTTAGTTGTTCTCGTCATACACGTAGAGCCGAGACAACTGATTTCGATAAATGTGACCGATGTCATATTACTGGCTTGTAAATTCGTGCAATTTCTGACAGCCTATATTATCTAAATTCTACCCCTGTTGACGACCAGGAGTCGTCAACAGGGGTTTAGGTCTATAAGAACGCACTACATGTGGGGTCTGTCCTCACCTCGGTTTTCTGTTGATTGGTGATTTTTGAACAGCTGTGCATAAGCCAAACATCGCCAATCGCAAATCAGTAGTATTGCCTTGCATGGTGCAAAAATTGGAATTGGTTTAGACTCTAGAGAGTACTGAAAATCGGTTCTATGCGGCGAAGAATCTTGCTGAATACAGGCAGTGAGATTCTTAGTGGTTGCACGGAGAACTATGAACACCGTTCCTATCTTGAATTTGGACTATTCCGTGTTCCCTAAGATGTGGCAGTCCTTCATATTTGTTTCAACAGGATAGAGCCCTGCCATACTGCTAGTGCACTTATGTGATTGTACAGAAGTTGAGATGTTTGTTTTGTACGGTTCCGATTTCAACGCTATGGGACATTTATGGAATGAACTGGGACGTCGAATGAGACCAGATAGCATGTTCCACATCTAGCCCAACTCATCATTGTTCTATAAGGGAAAATGAGGACTATACCCGTTGCATTGTACTCACCTGGATAGGCTTTCCACAAAGGAATGACAGATATCATTATTCGTTTGTGGAAAGCCTATCGAGGAGAGTGGGGTGTGTCATAGCGGCCAAAGGGGAGGGGGAGACCGACAATGTTAAAGTGAGCAGCATTGACATCATTGTGAAACCGACATGTGCCTAGATACTTTTTGGAAGGCGCTGTATGTAGACATATATTGTAACTTATTTAGGACTGCTTCTGAATTCCAGATAAAATGCTCCATTATTCTATGATTATACAGAATTCTGTAAAATTGCCAAAGTGGGTAGAATGCTATGTTCGTGCAGTGTGTGCTATTTAGTTGTGTCTGGCCAGTTTTCTACTAAAAGGTGATTGCTAGGAAAGCCTGCCCAGTGCCCATCTATTCCAGGAGGTGATGGGCCATAACTGAGCATGAATCATGGCCGACTTCGACCCGTAATGAATGTCCAAAGCGACTGTGGAATCATTCAAAAAACATACCGTGGCGACAACCGACACCAGCGCACAGAAGAATAACGTTACGCAACACAACACATATACAGTATCCACACACTTTTAAATCTCTGGCCTTTGCAGTTAACTGTCTCACACCGACAATGAAACCAACACGGAGATGGGGGGGAACCCCCTGGTGCCATCAGACACTAAACACACTTTACAGTCATTCCCTTTCACTCATCAGACTATACACCAGAAAAGGAAGAAAGGAAAAAAAAAAAAAAAGGTCAAAGGACATAACTAAAGGATACAGTGCCGCGGAACGATCGTTCCTGAATACCCAGTTATAGTACAGGATGTGACACTGTCTTTGACAATAATTCCCAAATATTTAACTTCAGGAACAAAGGAAAGCAGACTTTCCTTAATCTTAACTTGACTGGGGTATGTAACAATTATGCTTTCCTTTAAAGACAACCATTTCGGTCTTTGTAAGACTAATGGAAAGTTTATATTTGGTAGTCTAGGAGACAAGAACCGTAAGGACAATTTGAATTTGAAATTCTAAGGCTGATAGGCATCTACCGCTGATGACACTAGTGAGGCCATCGGCTTAGGCAATAAAATATGTGATATTAAAAGAATGATTAAGCCAATCATTTAGGAAGATAATCTATATGATGGGGAGCTCCCAAGATAGAACCTTGGGGACACATTCTGGTAACATTTCTATATACTTGCTGATATTTATATCTGTTGGAGACCTGTCGATCCTTAAAGTAAATAAATACTATTTTAAAGAGCAACCAGCAGACCTAAGATGTTCGAGGGTGCTCTTCCACCAAAGGAAGTTGAAAGCGACCTCAAAGGCCACGAATATGGCAAACTCATACCTTGCAGAAGAATTTAAGGTATAAAACTAAATCTACTAATGAATCTTCGCAGAACCAGCTTGCACAGAATCCGCAATATCGAGGAGAAAGACTGCACTACATATTTGCTCTCAAATAAGTTATGTAATCTTATGGACTGCACGACTTACCTGAATATTACTTATTTCAGTATTTATTCTAAAACGTTTAGAGTGACTTATGACCATGAGTCGCTCTGAAAGTTTTCCAAGGCGAGCCAGCAATGCAATGGGTCTATACGACTTTGCATCTGAGGTGGGTTAATCAAGTTTTTAATGATTCTGAAAGGAGTCGTTTTCCACAGTTTAGGAAAGAGCAAGCTTTTACTGAGAACCCATAAATCGCAGAGCGGTCAAGAAAGTATTCAGTCTCTAAGAACGAAAAAAAAAAATATATATATATATTATTTTATTATACGAGGGAATTCAAAAAATAAATTACGCTTGACCAATTGTAGCCCAAGAGACATTTATTGAGGTATGTAATTTTATGCTATAGAAAGCACTACTTTTCGACATAGTCACCGAGTTGGTGTAAACACTCTCGGAACGTGTGACTAAACTTTCAATTCACTGATGTCAGAAACCACTCCTTGGTCATTCAGCCACCGTCGAACTGCTGTTTGCACCTGCTCATTGTTTGCAAATCGTTGTCCCCCTAGATGTTCTTTCCGCTTGCCGAAGATGTGTTAGTCAACAAGGCGAAAGATCGGGACTGTACAGCTGATGTTACCGTACCTCCCATCCAAAACTTTAGGATGGGATTATCTTTATGCGATTAATTCGTAAAGAGGAAGATAATCCCTTTACAGGGATTATCTTCCTCTTTACGAATTTCATATTTCTCTCTTTACAGTTTTTTCGTTATTATATCTTACAACACTGCCTTTATTATAAAAAGACACCCATTAGTTCGAATGAATAACTAGGAAAAGT
Source organism: Mastigoproctus giganteus (assembly GCF_048544385.1). NCBI lineage: Eukaryota > Metazoa > Arthropoda > Arachnida > Uropygi > Thelyphonidae > Mastigoproctus > Mastigoproctus giganteus. Next base: position 141,909,402 of record NC_143576.1, read on the forward strand.
GCTTTGCGCTTCTCAATTCTTCATAATATATTTAAATTCTATCTTTACATACGTTTACATACATAAATACGTTGTCATATTTATTTATGTATATACTGTGAATTTATAAAAACTACGGAGGTTGTCATTTGCCAGAATATTTCAAAAAGTTGAAATAAAAACCTTGAGGTCAACACTTTTTAAAATAACTCCCCAATGACTACCTCAGTGGTTTTTTTATAAATTCACAGTATATACATAAATAAATATGACAACGCGAAAGGTTGCTATAATAGATACATTTAAATATATTTATAAAAATTTCATAATGATATATTTATTGTTAATTAAATTAAAATTAGTTTGAACCCCAAGAATTTGTATAATATGTATATGTTGCATATGTATTATAATAGAGGAGAAAAATAGTTGTTTTTCTCTATAATAATACGTATTCAGCATAATTACTGGCGGAGAGAAAGAAGAAAATTGCACCTATAATTCCATCTACATAGAAAGAAGTGTAAGTCTTTCTCTAAAAATTCAGTACCTGTGTAGTATCCTTAAATTACATTCGTTTATTATAAGATTGTGCTGTACGATATTTGCTTTACGCCTAAATTTATTTGTTTGCTTAATTTCTACTGAACATTTCTTTTCAGGAACGCTACTTTGGGTATTCCTCAGGAAGACGATAGTTTGTACGAACTAAGTATTAACTCCTATCAGTCAGTTCAGCCATTAACCAACAATCACGGTATCAGTTATATTCCTCTCAATCCAAAAAATCTTGATCTGCATGTTCTCCAGTGCATGCATCATGGCACCACTGTAGTCCACTGGGAAGAAGAAGGCTCCCGCTCTGCGGTCTGCTACTTGAAACTCGAACTAAGTAATGGCACAGTAACATGGTGCCGACCTACATGGAGTGCCCTTCGCGGAAGTGGACCCCAGGACTACATACTGAGTCTGAACATCGAAGAACCCGTGTGTCCTGGGTTATTACTAAAGTATGAATGCGGAGATATAGCATTGAACAACCTTGAAGAAGGATACCTCGATCTCGGTTATGTCAAAGACATTACGTTGGGCAGCACTGCCGACTTTACATTAGTATCTCGTCGTCATGGCTTGGAACAGCTCACTCCTTCTCCTAATTGTCTCAAACTACTCTATGGATCTAATCTCTCGGATAACAGATCTGTAGAGTTTGTAGCACCATCGATGGTTGCTCGACTTTGGTATGACGGTCTGCAAAGAGTAGTTAACCTGCTAAAACAGCAGCAGAGATTGAGCGATGGTAGGATTCAGTGGTTGAAGGAATGTTTTCTTGAGCTGTACTTTGAAGATCAACTGTGTTGTGGTCCTACACCTGCTGATGCTATTAAAGTAAGAATTTTGTATCATTTGTTAAAACTGTTTAGAAGATGAGAAAAAAAATAATAATATTTCTGTACTTTTAATTATATTTTTTTTATCATCTTAACAAGTTAATTTGAAAACCTTCACAACCTCTTGGGTACATTTTTAGATTTCATCTAAAACAATTTTTTAAAGTACATGTTAAAATATAAAAATAATGTTCCACTGTGTATTATTCTTTAGGTTTGTGATATAATTTGTCAGTATTATTTTAAGAAAAAACATTTTAAATCACTCAAGTTCTTATTTTCCTGTGCATGATCTCAGTGAGCTCCATACGCACCGTGTAATTTGACAGTAGGAGGCTATACTTTGTTAAATTGGTGGTTTGATTCAAGATCCTTTGCGTGATGTTTCATTTCTTTTACTTTTAAAGCAATTAATTAATTTTTAAAGCAGTTAATAAGCTAGTTTTTTTAACCCGCAGTACATGAACTGGAACTATATGAAGGTTATAAACGCAGGTGATCGTATTATCTTCTCATAATGCGGTTTTATCTCTTCTGTAAAATCCAAATTTTAAGAATACCTATTTTTTATAAAGTTACATCATGCCTAGGCTCGTACTATAAAACATAGCAGTTTGTTTATTCCTCGTTAAAACACACGATTGACTCCACGCATTTAATTCGAATTTGTATATTCAAATTTGAAATACGTATACAGTGACTGAACTGGTAACATTTATAAATGAATATCATGTTTGTTCTTTTATCCATTTTTTTTTCCACAGGAGTGAATCCGCGTGGATAATCCGATGGTCTTAATATTGCACTATTCTTAACAGATAGCTTTAGCTATATTGTAGCTTTGAAAATGATTTCATATAGGGTGTGTAAGCTAATACCGCACATCTTTACAACTGATTTGTCTCCATGTTGTCACTGGAGACTACCTACTATTTAATGAAATACCAGTTAGCCCTGAAACATCCAATTGACCTTTTGGCAAGCCATCTGTTTGAAAGTAGGGCCAAAGGCTGTGAGAATTAAGAACGTATTATCTATGCAATTTAAATACTGCTGACTGCGGAAAACGTTTAAAGGAAAAAATAGTTCTGCAAGCACCTTATAAAAGAGAGAAATGTAATTTTTTTGCACGGATTCTTAAATAAAAATGTGATTTGTGATACGAATGCTGAAATATTTCCGGATTGTAAAATGTTTATTTTATTTATTTATTATTTTATTTATTATTATTTTTTTTGTAGTAAATATGCTGGGTTTTAAGGATTTCCAGATTGTAAAGTTCCATATTTGCAAGGGCTTACTGTAATAATAATAATACGTTTTGATCTCTGCCAAAATTATGCTTAGGTGTGTGCCGAAATAAATGGAATCTATAAGCCACAGTGAGCAATTTGCAGTTTTTTTTATTTATTTATTTAAACCAAAGTTCAGCCGATATTTAACCTAAAAACATGGTTAGTCTAAAAACAAATTAAGTCGGTCTCTCGTAGGGTTAAAAAAAAAAAAAAAAAAAAAAAACCGACTCCAGTTAAACTTCGTTATAAGCATAAAAAGTCTAGCTTCTATTGTAAAATTCTTTTATTGTTGCAACGCACAGTCCTTAGAAATACCCATTTAATTAAATCCTCTTGCGACTTGATTAAACCCCACTTGAGAAGGTTAATCAAGCCTTTCATGACAGATGTTGATTGTGAAATCTTCAAAGTTGCTTCTACTGAAAAAGTAAAATAAATCCCGACATCTATTAGTCAAAGAAGAGAAATGTGATCTGAAGACGTAAAAGAGATTAGATAGCTGGGAAACAGACTATTTTCGAATCAGAGCAAAATGAACTACTGGAACCTGTAATGAAGTCACTCTGTCGATGTTGAGATGTCACTCTTCTAACAATGAAGTTAAAGATCAACGCCCATATTTGCTTCCAATTAGACACCCGTAATGATTATGCTCTCTTTCAGTTTTCCCTGACACCGCTATCAAGAGCTAAAAAGAGCTAGCGGAGACCAAATTTATAACTGTGTAACCCAACTCGCTATGTAAGAAACATTTGGAAGTTGTGCATTGCTTTCTAAGTTGTAATTATATTTGTTTATTAACTTGAGACTAGTTGTGCTTATGAGATAATACGAACGTTGTAAGATCGAATCTCAAGCTCCGACAAAAATGCACGGCCCATTGTAATTGTGATGCAAATATATAGGCCGCCTTACGCAGTTAGACGATTGGTTATTTTCTGAATTTGTGACCCATCAACTACAGTTATTTGGTTAGTGTTCGAGGTCATATGGTATACTAGTTCACATATTATCTTTTTTTATTATCCTGTATTATATTTACAGGTATATGTGTCTTTGCAATTGCGCAGCTGTCTTAATCGCCGTCCTCTCACGCCGAATGGAATATGCCTGCGTTCGAATCCCTTCAAATGATGTGAGAAACTTATTGTTTTTTTTTTTTTCCATTCCGTCTCAGGCGAGGTGTTAATGACTGTGAAAATAAAGTCTATGCGGAAAAATTAAAGATAATGGAGTAGTGACAGAAACAGATTCATATAGTTATCTAGCTATGATTCAGAATTCTCAGAGCTCGGACTAAGGACAGAACTGCCTAAGAGACTGGGAAAGAAAATTATAGTTTATGGAGCTAACCCTGATATTGAAAAAGACTTCATTGGAACAATTCTTCATACCTCACTTCGAACACATTAGAAAAAAAATATATACGCAGCACTCTGGAGCACTAGACAAGAACTCATCTTATGATTCAATACATCCTTAAATGCGTTACACCGATTCCGTTGTACGCATCGACTATCTGGTCATCGACCCCCGAGAACAACATCAAGGCCTTCTTATGAGTAGAATACTGGCTCCTGACATGGCTAAATAGGATCGCCGGGAAACGTTTACCATTTCAAGAGCGGTCTTGTATGCGAATATTCACATCACACCCTGAAAATATATCATCATAACTAGAAACATCTTAACTCTGGCAAAGCTACTAACGAAGAGAATAGATGCGCCGAAAGTGGGACGTGATCACTCGCCCTCGGATGATGCGACCGAGAATAAACAGGGAAGAATCAAGTCCCAAGTGCGAATTGACTCAGTTGGACCCTCTGGGGAGATGCTTCCCAGCAAATACTGTTAAGTTATTTAATAATTTAAATTCAGAGAAAATATGTACAGACAAAATGTATAGGACAGAAATCTTTGATAATGTGTACCGGCAGGTACAAATATAATAAGAACACTAATTTAATAATTTATATAATAATATTTAGGTTTCATCAATTTAGTAATTAATTAAAACTACTTAATTTATTAACCATATGCTCTGTGTCGTTTCATCTCCAAATTTTGTAAATAAGTTCATGTAAATATGCTTGTAAATACTGAAATAATGTAGCCACACCCTCTAGTCTAGTTACATGCTGTTTATGGGTGTCTCTTAAGAGAAATAAACAGATAATAATAATAAATGTATGAGAAGAACCTTAAGGAAGCTGGATTCTTTCCTGTGAATGATAGAGCAAGTGAATATAAGATCGGTAAACAAGGTAATAGGAAAGCCAGTAAGAAATTGGATTCTAGAGGTTTCTAATGAAGTTAGAAAGGTATTGTACCAGAAAGAAGGGATAGATATATATATATAGTGTCAAGTGTCTTACCTATGGACACATTTGGAAATTTTGTAAAGGAGAGCTGATGTGCGTCCACTGTGCCGAGAAGTGACGTGTTTAAAAATTATGAGAAGGAGATACCCGTTTTTGCTAATTGTAGAGCTCTGGGCGGTCAAGCTGATCATTCTGTGAAGGGGAGGCCATGCCCTGAGTATGTGAAACTGAGTTTATTAAGAAAAGAGCTAACAATGGATAGTGATGGGAATGGCAATCGTAAAGTAAAATTGTTACAAGTGAATGGTCGGCGAGCTTATGACGTGGCCCTGCAACTCACAAAATGTATGGACGAGCGGAATATAGATGTCCTCCTGGTGCAGAGGCCATATGTCGGCAGGGATTTTGTTAAAGGTTTTCCCTTAAGATATAAGGTGTTGGAAGCCGGACCCAATGCTGAGATTGCTATAATAGTGCGGAACCCGGAATTGGTGGTTAAGCAGGTGAATGATTTGGTTCAACACACATGGTATGTGCAGAGATAACATGCGGAATAGGCAGGTTTTATGAAGTATATATATACTATCAGTTTGGAGATGAACTGGAGCCCTACTTGTTCTGTTTTGAGGTCAGAAAGAATGTTGATTCAAATGCCAATTCAGTGACATAGGATAGTAATGAAACTGATTCAAGAGACTATATAGAGTAATAGATTGTATGTGTTAAATGAACCAAGACAATTGGCTATATTTTCAGTAATATTAGGGGAATCCAATATAGATTTAACTTTGGTTACTCAGAATGGACAACTAGCGATCATAAGTGCATAGCATGTCTAGTGGTAGACAGATAGATGATCAATGAGCAATATAGCATTGAATGTTTTGCTATTCGTATCGCAAGATGGAAAACGTTCGATACTGTTGTGAGATAGGCCGCCGTAGCCGAGTCAGGCGCGCGGGTACATAAGTACACGTGCCTTGAGTGACCAGGTTTCAAGTCTGTGACTGCTAAATACGGTGCTGTTTCTTGTATTCTCTCTATCTTGTGAACTCCTCTGACGGCTTGGTCGTCCCGGAGTATAAACTGAAAATTTATTTATTTTTATTTAAATACTGACAGAAGAAAATGAGGAAAAAGAGGAATAGTGACCGAGCAGTGGGGAAGAGTGAATGTATTATGAAAATTATGCAAGAAGCTTCACTTAGTATATCGTGGGCTTTCTCTCCCAATACAAGAAAATTTGGAATACAAACCAGGAGACTATAGTTTTCTGCAAGCTCCATTCACATTTGATAACTTTCTTCCGTGCTGCTGCTGCTTCTTCCATTCAGGAGAGTTTTGGGCTCATTTTAAAGGCACTGTTAAGGCGAAATCAAGGAAGGAATCAGTTAAACAACATAAGATACAAAAATAGCATATAGGACTTTCTGTGTCCAAATGGTCAAGCACGAGGGTACAGAAGTTCAGGCATTTGAGTGATTGTGGTTAAAAGCTATGTGACTACTAAAATTAGGTGATGTTACAGAAAATAAGTTGTTTATATACTCTGGGACGACCACGTAAGATCACAGGAGTTCACTATATAGAGAATACTAGAACGTCACCGTATTTAGTCGTCACGTGAGCTTAAACCATAGTCATTTAAATGCATGTGCTTTTGTACCTTCGCGCTTCATTCGGCTACGACTCTGTATCTCTCTGCCTTGGGAATTCCAACCCCGAAGCATAAACAAAATTTATCTGTTTGAATGATACGTCGGTTTCTTGGAACCGTTGAAATGATGCTTTATTTTTACTCAGCTTGGAGTATTGCTATTCGGCAATGCTCTTTTTAATATTTCCGGAAGTGTTTTTTTTTGTGTTAGTTGTTGGCGCATCGGCTTCTGTGGACATAATGCGCCTCCCAAAGTTTTTGCATTTTACTCTGATCCAAGCCCGAGGCGGGATTCGAACCCGCGACCTTTGGGTTGCCAGGCAGGCACTTTACCCACCTGGCTAGCCCAGTCGGCCTTTCCGGCAGTATTTTTAAAGTGTCGTTATAACGAGGCGATGGATGTTGCAAACTGAATATTGTTGGAAACGTTCAAGTGTCGTTATAATGAAATTTAAACGAAATGTGATAAGCGAGGTTTACTTGCGCACGGGTAAGCAGTAAACGAATGAAGACCCTTAAGCAGTTACAAATAAGCTGTAAAACTTCTGTAGCTATGGCGCGTGGAGAGAGGAAGAAACAGGAGTTGACACTGTCAGAGTACAACAAAAAGAAAAAAAAAAACTTTATTTTTTTAATTTTTTGAGAAAAATTTTATTAGAATTTCTTTTATTTTATATAATTTTATAATAGCCAAGGTTTTTATAAACATCTTTCTTGGTTATGTTCATTTTAAAAAGATCCATTTAGCATTTCAAAAAATCAACAACGAATTACCGAACTGTTTACTTTCCTATCTGCATCCTTCGTAACAAGAAAACACCTGTTCCACTTGCTATCCATTTCATATGGTTTTGGGACGCCTCCGTAGCCAGGTGGGAAGGAGCAGCAGTGCCTAGCACACGCTTCTTGATTAGAGGTTCGAGACCGTCACCGCCAAATACGGAGGATGCGGAAAGGTCAGGGAATGACCACCGCATATCCCGGAGCAATATGGCATTAGTTGCTAATGCTCCTAAAAACCAAATAACAAACAATATGGTTTTGGGCACCGTCGGTGACAATAGAATTTATTGAAGCCTTTTCAAGCAGGACTTGTGTTAATTAATCCCAGGCGGTGGTGTAAGATATTTCCTAAATTTGTTCATCTCAAACAAACTGACCTAAGAACATACTAAATTTACAAATACAAAACGTTAAATCCGTTAACACGTATACCAGTAATTGATAGTAGCTTGTAATGGTTCCAAGTTCAAATGAAATAGAATTTCAGTACCGTAAATGCAAAATTCTCATTCAATTTCACAATGGCCACTTTACAACTTATCATAAATTAACAGAATTTTATATTTAAATAAAATTTTTAATATTAAATATTAAAAATTTTATATTTAATACTGTTATCATTCCCGTGAGTTATCCCGAGCTTGCAGCCGCACAACATGCAGATCGGCCTATGTAAACTGCGTGCATTATAACTCGGTTGTTTTTAACAAAAAAAAAAAAAAAAAAAATCCTTCTTGTCTCGATGGGATTCAAACCAAGGTCTTGTCTTCTCCATATCATGTAGGGGAACGATTATAACCAAAGTATTAGCATCGATACTCAATGGAGACGATACTCAATGGAGCATTAAGTCCAAGTCGCTGACGCGCCTAAAACTCGACAATCATTACGTGATGTAAGCAGCTCATTACAAAAGAAAATATTCTAGTGCTGCATTACACGAATGGTTTTACTGAAAAAAATCTGAGCTCGGCTCATTCAGATTAAAACGGGGGTTAATTTAACCGTTAACGGCTTATTGAAGATATTTTCACTGGTTAATTACTTTAAACATTTCATTGCAGGTTGCTTTTCGAGAAAATATGCATTATAAATAAATAAAAAAAAAATTGTTCAAGAAGATTAATTCCTTCATTGAATTAAAGACCGGATTAAAATAGTTCGTAATACGTTTCTCACTTCTTAGCATTGTTAATGATATACACTTTTAAGTTTGCTAAGATGATAATAAATACGGAATTAATGGTGATTCGCTGAAATTTGAAAGGATGGGGGAAAGAGAAATTCAACAAACGTTTTTTAAAAGTATTGACGACAATATCATGTAGGCTTCTAGAATCTCTTGCAGATTTAATCAGAAAAACTTCCCGGCAATCCGAAGATGATTCTTTTCCAGAGAATCAACTAAAATAAAAAGATAAATAAAATAAACCTATGCTAACCATTTTATTAGTATGAGAAAGAATAACGCCCTCGATGCTAATACTTTGGTTATAATCGTTCCCCTACATGATATGGAGAAGACAAGACCTTGGTTTGAATCCCATCGAGACAAGAAGGATTTTTTTTTTTTTTTTTTTTTTGTTAAAAACAACCGAGTTATAATGCACGCAGTTTACAGCAATATGCTGACTCCTGTTGGCCTTAATTGCCTCGGCTGAAATGCTAAACAAATTAACAGCATCTGAGAATTCGCGAACTCCATATACGGTGTAAGGCCTTGAATTGAGTAAGTTCAATGTTGATGGAATTCTTCCTCTTGCTGAGATCACACGAGGGGCATACGTAAGGCAACGTGCTCGCTAAAACGCGTTTATTTTTGCATATACGAGGTGCAATCTAGAAGTAAATTCTAGTCAACCCACTGTATCAAACCAAAGAAAAATAGGTGATTAATACTCCTTGCGTAATATGAACTATATACAGTGCAAAACTCATTGTCATTCATCCAGTTGCCGCTGTTTAACAGTAAGTTATAACTGTTGTATTTTTGGACTGATGAATCAATATAGTTCCATTGTTTGTCTCCAAGAGGGGATTCGGGCTTCATTAACAGTGATTACAACTCACTAAAAAAAAAAATAGAAAAAAAACTAAACTTTTTTTGTCCCATACAAAGTTCATAACATCTTTTCTGAGCTCACTTCTGCATGTTTATGATAAATTGCACATGGAGTTGCACATTCTTCTGTCCTCCAGTATCACTATTTTCACTGAGACTGTGTTTTCAGAGGTCTGTGTGATATTTCAGGCTTTAGCTTACTTTATCTCTGCCGCCTTTGAATTGGAGAACCCATTAATTCAAAGTGTTAGCGCACATCGTACCATCATTCCCAAAATCAGATGGCAGTTTTTGACAGATGTCAACATCATTTTTGTCTTACCTTGAAAAAGAATTTGACGACAAAGTAAATTTTTCAGTGAAATTCCTAGCGATTTAGCATTCTCAAAACAACAAATTCTTAAGTATTATGGCCTAGGCAACTAAGGCCATAAGGCGTGAGAAGGTTGTGCTTGAAAATGGAACGTATTCTGTGTTCGGAATCCCGTTACTTCAGAAGCCCTGTCATGCAACCTGATCCGACTCGGCTATGGCGGGATAAAAATCCCTTCCATATTGACGGGATCCGAACCAAAGACTTCTTCCTGCACAGTCTCGAAGAGCGGCGGCCACTTAATAGCGCGCGTGCGCGCGCACACACACACACACACACAGAGAGAGAGCAGTAGAACTTAACATTTACACTTAACTATTAAGGCCTCGTAGCCGAGTGGTCAAGAGCAGGAGTGCAGTAGCACACGCTCTTTGAGTAGACCGGGGTTCAAGCCCCTGACTTCTGCAGTAGCACACGCTCTTTGAGTAGACCGGGGTTCAAGCCCCTGACTTCTGAATACGGTCGATCTGCCAACCCGCACTGGACCAGCGTGGCAGATTATGGTCCATTTTCCCTCAGCATGAATTGTTGAGGAGGCTTCCATCCTGTAGTGGGTTGATAATGGCTGCACTTTACGTTTTTTTTTTATTAGGCCTCCGTAGCCGAGTGATCAGGAGCGGGAGTGCAGTAGCATACGCTCTTTGAGCAGACGGGGTTCAAGCCCTTGACCGATAAATACGGTCGATCTGCCAACCCGTACTGGACAAGCGTGGCAGATTATGGTCCATTTCCATCAACATGAATTGTTGAGGAGGCTTCTTTTTTTCTTTTAATTATTTTGTTTTTTGGAGTATAGTAAGATACTATTTTTTCAACAAATAATCCCACTAAACAGTTCATTACAAATAGGTATTCGGTGGAAGAAAGTGGACATTAGATTGTGGCGCGAGTAGTTCGTCTTCAGTAGACATATCTGGATTCAAAAGGGCATCAAGTTTTGCTGTTAGTTCATCGAAATTACGGAAAAAGAAATCATCAAGCTCCCTTGCAGCCGTTAGAGTAGGATCGACGCACCAAGTAAGCATTGCTCCTTTAAATATATGTTTACTTTTAAGGAAATTAATGTTGCATCTTTTCGTATATTTAATCTTCTGATGAAATGGATATGTTTCAAAGAACCTTGTCACATTCCATGTTCTTTTATTTATATTCCACAAAAAGTTATACTGTAATAAATAAAGACATACTCCTCTTAATTTCTTTATTTTTATAAAACTTTTATGAATTTTTATGATAACCTCGAAGTTATTGCGGGCTATAGTTACTCTAGTGTTGTGTGTGGATTGAGAGAGAGTTAGAGAATACTAATCAAATTTCTGTGATTTGTAATTTTCAGCAAATACGTAGGAAGGTATGTTGTTCCGGAGAATAGAAGTAGAAGGGATAAATAAAAAATGGAAACATCCTATTTAGGCATTTCAGAGAGGTTATGTTGCAACAGTACTGATCCCCCCATATATTGGGGGTTTCCAACTCACACCTTAGAAAATGTGGACCAGTCAAAGAAAACTACGGATGTGATTTTAGAAACTTTAATCCACCTGTTAATTGAATTTAAAAACTAATTCCTCCATCTCTGTTGATGTAGCAGCAGCCTTTCCACGTCACATTCTTGCAGTATATAGTATTCTCATAAAAATTGTAAGAAAATCGTATTATAATACACTTATTGTAGTGTTTATGCTGTCAAAGGGACAATTCCTGTAATTTTGTATTGCTTATAAATAGATAAATGCGCATGATGCTTACAGTATTCAATTTTGAATAAATAAATAACATTCAGGGAAATCAGGGGCGAGAAGGCGAACTAAAATTTGGGAGCGATTAAAGTTAACTAATATGGTTAGGGAAGGACGTTACGTTGTTTCTATCCATTTAAATTTTAATATATCTAAATTACCACACTTATACCAAGTGCAGTTTAATATATTTTATTTAGGTGTTACCTAAACTAATATACATTGAGTAACGTTTCAGGTATCTTGCCGATACCCATCATCAGACCTTGCTGCTTACCGATTCCTCCTGCCGGACGCTCAGACCTAAATGGACTATTTAAAAACTAATTCCTGTTGATGAATATCAACAGCAAGGTCTGATGATGGGTATCGGCAAGATACCTGAAACGTTACTCAATGTATATTGGTTTAGGTAACACCTAAATAAAATATATTAAAAACTCCACGTGGTATAATAGTGGTAATTTAGATATATTAAAATTTAAAAAGTTAACTAAGTTTTCCTCTTCTACTACAGAATTGCCTGATCATTTCAGGAACCAGTATTGGATATTCGAGATGTTAGTTCAGGGCAGAATTTGTCGAAGTGGAAAGCAGTTGATTATCATCAGTAAAACTGTTATGGATAGGATTTACATTCAGTGTAAAATCATTAATATACAGGGAAAAACTTGGGGAAAGAAAAGAATCTTGGGGAACACTAGCCTTAGTTGGAAAGTTAGAAAACAGAGTCAACCATCACACGCAGTGAACTGTCAAAGAGAAAATTGGGTACAGAATTCCAAAAATTGGAAGGCAACTGGCTACCTTCTACTGGCTTTTGTTATTCGTTGCTCATTCAGTTCTTGAGCTGAAATACACTGGTGTGCAAAACTTAAGGACCAGCACTATTTCTAAACGTTACAACCACAAAATCTTTACTTAAGGTACTCTTTACTGATGAGAGTAGATTCAGTCTCAGCAGCGATTCTGGACGTCAGCTAATCTGGCGAGAGGTTGGCACACGGTATCACCCCGCAAACTTCACTGAAAGGAAACGATATGGCGGTCGAGGTGTTCTCGTCTGGGGAGGCGTTATATTGGATGGACGTACACAACTCCAGATACTGAAGGCGGTACTATAACCGGTGCACGCTACTGTACTAAGGTAATCCTTCCCCACGTGCGCCTGTTCCGAAGTGCCATTGGCCCCGAGTTCGTGTTTATGGATGATAACGCCACACCCCATCGTACTGCAGCTGTTGATATGCTTTTGGAAAGTGAAGGCATTGTTCATATGGATTGGCCTGCCCGGTCCGTCTATCTAAATCCCATCGAACATATATGGGACGCTCTGTGGAGACGCCTAGCGGCACGTTCACACCCACCATAAAATGTTCACCAGCTGAAGTTGGCGCTGACAGAGTAATGGACGATGTTACCGCAAGAACTTATCAACAACATTGTTCTAAGTACGGTCAGGCGGTGCAAAGCCTGCATCGACATTAGGGGGTGGCCATATCTCCTACTGAGGACCTTTGTTCCATTTTTGGCAGTGATGCATCTGTATCATGGCAGCCAGTTCTATGTTGCCATTTTTTAATAAAGTCCTTCCGTACTGTTTCCGTTGTTGTTTCCTTCCTCATTTCTGTACCTCACGAGGTTCCTTTGGTATGCTTTTCCCATATCCAGGCCACTCCTATGAGAAGCTACAGGTGAAAACCTGACTAGTCTTAAGTTTTGCACACCAGTATATTTGCATGTGGGGCGAATAATTTGGACTCAACATATGAAGTGAGGGTGTAATTTGGACTCAATATATGAAGTTAGGGTGGAACTCCAGATCGTGGATACCCCTCCATACTTCGACAAAAAAACAGGAATGAGACAGTGGTTGGTAGGTACCACTCACTGTTTTCCCCTCTCCCTACTCGCCCGCATGGGAATGGGAGCGAGTAGGATCGGAATGTCAGGCAAAGTCACGTGACATGCTAATACGTCGCAGCCTGAATAAAGAAAACCAGAAACGGCAATGCGGAACTAAAATAGCCGAAGCTAACCTTTTGTCACTAAACAAAAATGACTACTTCAATACAAAGAAAACTCACCCCATCAATCCTCGCATGCCGGCCGGTATACTTCACAAATTCCATTGATAAAACCCATACTGATATCACTGCTGCAAGAGTGCCTACGACGCCACAAACTCTGCGAAGTAAAAGTCGAACTGACCATCGACTGTTGTTGATACCACTCCACGACCCTCTATACTGTTGGTGTTAGCACCAGTTTCGGGCTCACTGAAGTGAAAAGAGCTATGTACCTAGACAATCGTACGACTTTCACCAAACCGACACTATACTACTATCAGTAAAATGGAAGTCTTAACGATGTTTAGGAGGACTTTTTTACTCCGATTTTCAACAACCCTGAAATGCAAATTTTTAAAATAAGTGTTTTTTTTTGCTTGAATCCTTTCCGAAGTCGGGTAAAAACCTAACTTTTTTTCACTAAACAACAATGGCAACTTAAATACAAATAAAACTCACCTCATGAGTTGTGGCCATGGCCGACGACAGCTTTTTTGCTTGAATCCCTCACGAAATAACAGCAGAGAAAAATATCCAAGAGCAACACAATAGCAAACAACACACTAAGCAAAAGAATAACAGCACATGGCAGCACAGAAAAATATCGAATAGCACAAGAACACTGCAGCACAGAAAAATGTCCAACAAAACAATAGCAACACCTAACAAGAACGACACACGTGCAAATAATAATTTCGCATTTTCCCTCCAAATCAGAAAGACAAGTTACACATTCATAGTAATCACCCAGTCACAGAACTCAACCGTACAATCACTCCGTTCTACGCCCACGACGCGAAGACAAGGGGCACCCAGATACTAGAGTTCAACGGAAGTTAGCTTTAATATCTGCTTGGATTGTGTAACCTCTATTAGTATATCTCCTGATTGGAGTTTAACTAATATTAACTTTACCGCTGGTCACTCTAGCTGCAAAGTCCTAGTCTCCCCATGGCGGGGCTGGAATCCTGGGTGGTAAAGATAACCCCAGGGACAAAAGGAGTACAGAATGGACTATCCACCACTACAGCCGCGATGGCTCTCAGCGAAATGACAGGTTGACCATGCCCTCTCATTCAAAGAGAGATAAAAAGAACGCTAATGAGCAAGAGGCTTCTTGATTGTACCCTCATTGTCAACTTAGTCTGTGCGTAAGCTCTCTCTTTTCATTATCAAAAGGTGTCCTGAAAATGTAGCAGCATCACACAAAATAATCGTTAAAGAGGGTGGGGGTGGAAGTGGCTTTCCTTTCTAGGATTTGCTTACAGTTCATAAATAAAATCTACTTTTTAATGAAAACGGAAGAAAAACTTCGAAAACTAAATAACCGTCGCTCTGAAATAGATCGCTTTATAAACCGCACAAAGAATTCTTGGTACCTGGGGCCTCGCTGGGAATAAAATAAAAATAAAAGAATAAATATAAGTAACAACAATGAATAAAAAAACAGTGAAAATGTAAAAGTTGAGAATAAAACGGTGAATAAAATACAATAATTTAAGAAGGTAAATATGAATTAATTAAATTGTTAATTAATAAAAGGATCTAAGTCTAAAATATTAATTAAATTTAATAATTTAAGAAGGGGGAATTTTCATTTACCGTTTCGTAAATTTCATTTACGAAACGGTAAATGAAAGAGATTTTTTCTGGTAGTTCGGCAAGGGACAGGGAAATTTAAGAATGAAAGAAGATCGGAGCAGAGTGCCTTGTTATTAAGGAGTTTATTTAAAAAAACTAAGCAAACATTCTCCTTTGAGAAAGGAAACGTAAGCGGTACCTATTTAAATATTCTTCATAACGATCTTTGTAAAAGTGAATCTCGCCATCTAGTCTGAGCATTTGTTTATAGACTCGCGTTGCAGTTTTTCCGGAGACTGTGAGACGACGTTCGGACTAAAGCAGCCAGATAATGGCAGTATAATCACGCATAGGTAGCACTAATGCTACCTATATGATGTATAGGTAGTGTATAGTGTGTTTAGGGTCTAACAGCACCAGGAGTTTCCCCCATCTCCGCGTAGTATACATTGTGGTGTGATACAGAACACTGTAGAGGCCAGAGGTTTAAAAGTGTATGGATATTGTGGTGTGTAATGTTTTGTACCGTTGTTCATCTGGTCTTTTAGCCGTGGGGTCTCAAATGAGACCCACCGTTGCCCATACTATACCTCGTGGAGGCAGACCAGGTACACCAGTATTTTAGAGATTTACTATTTACTCTGGCAGGTCCTGCCATCTAATTTCCTTAGATTTCAGTGGCTAGGACCTAACAAAAACTGCGGGGGGGGAGAAACGCTAGAAATTGGGTCAGGCCGAAAGAGATAAGTTATGCGGGGTAGAGTTAATTATTTTTTTATTTTTATTTATTTATTTTTTATTTTATTTTTTTTTTAGTGTGAGGCTTGTGCAGTTTTGACAAGGGTCAAACGTTAGTCGCAAGATAGCTAGAGAGAAGGGAAACTGAAGACTGGGGGGTAAAAGACAGAAATATGGGGTCAATAGTGAAGATAACCCCAAAAGTCGGTGGGGCAGGCCCATGCCTCACCAGGTGAAGATAGGGGATGGAGGGTACAGAATAACCATCCCCCTGCCAAGGGAAGGGAAGTGAACCAAGTGAGATTACCCGGTTCAGATCGCCTAATGATGTTTCGGCAGCAAACTGCACAATGTCTTTGTCAGGTCTTCGTATGCCATTCCTGGGACATGTTGTCCCGTCCGTGTGAGTGGTCAAGTCCAGATAATGACTCCAGTTTAAGCCAGTGGTCAGATCCAGGTTAACTTAATGATTAGTTGTTCTTCAGATTGTAGCTGTTAGGTTTTTGTTTGGTTGACACATCTAAGGATCTTTATTATGGATGACGAGTGGTTGGTTTGTAGGAAAATTCCTGCTAAGGTTGTGGATATGTTCTTCTTCTAGTAAAAAGATCCTGCGCAAACTGCGTTAAGGCTTTATAATTGTCCTCGCTCTCCAGTAGATATTGTTCTTGGTTTATTGGCGAGAAACGTATTCTGGTTATTAAGAGGCAGCGGAGGTCTTCGTATAGTTGTCAGTGGTGCATGAGGTGCTCCCACGTCTCTGGCTGTCCACAGTGGTAGAGAGGGGTGTCACCCAAACCGAAACTGCAGAGTTTTGCTCTTATTCCGCCGTGTCCCGTGAGTAGGTAAGATGTCAGCAATCCCGGTGAAAACCAGTTTGGGCTTTTGGGAAACACTAGTTGATTATCCGGTATGAATCTTCGGGTGACTTCCCCTTTTGTCGAAGTCGTCCAGCGGGTTTGCCAGGCCTGCTGTAGGTGGGTGAGAAGGCGTTTTTTCTCGAGTTTACGATCGTTCGCCGGATCAGTTGTGTAGTCTAGGCAGGTGATTGCTCTGCCTTTGGATAGTTGATAAAGCATCCCACAGCGGACGATCTCCAGGTCCAAGGGGAGAGCGCCCAAGAGGACCTGGAGGGCGTGGGTGCTTACAGTACAGCAGGCTCTCGAGATTGTCAGTAGAATTGAACGTTGAATAGTCTCTAGCTTCCTTTTGTTTACTGCTGTTACCGCCTTGTGGAACCAGACTCCTGATGCGTATGTTATTACTGGTAAGAAGACTGCCTAATAGAAGAGGGCTAGGGTCCTCTTCTTAAGCCCCCAGTCGCGACGAGTGACTCTAGCTATTAGTGCGGAGTATTTTTTGATTTTGCTTCTGAGGTAAGTAAGGTGGGGTGTGAATGACAGATTTTTATCCAGCAGAATACCAAGATATTTATGTTCGGTGGAAAGCTTAATTGTTGTTTCCTGAATCTTTATCTGGGGAGGCCTTCTGATATTGAGAGAACCTTTAAGTAGGGTGGAGCAAGAGTCCAAGGAGAGAGAGAGTCTCTTCAGCAAGCGTAACATCTGAAAAGCTCTCTGGGTGATATTTTTAATGTGCGCAGCGAAGATGCCTTGGGTGTAGAATACTCCAAGGTCTTTGTAAGATTTAACTCTAGGTTAAAAAAATGCGACCGAGAGAATAGTCATATTTCGTAAAGCAGGTGTGCGGATTTCAAAAGGACATAATGCAGCATTTAGAGATGTTCGTGGAGAAATTACTATTAAGAGTCCAAGAATAAAAAATATCTGAAGATTCTTGTAATGAATTAAAGTTAGTTAAGTTGCTGACTACTCTATAAAATTTAAACGCGTCTGAATAAGCTAAGAAACATAGTCAAAGTTCTTTTAAAAAATAGGCAAGGTAATTTACATAAATATTAAAAGGTAATGGATCTAGGGGGGGGGAGATCCCTGCAGGACTCCAGCATTAAGGATAAATGAAGATTGGGTGCCGTTTAAGACTATGCTGCCGATGGTCTAAGTTGGTGCGGATCCAATTTAATATGGAATCTCTGAAACCATAAAAAAATAGTTTCCTACATAGGAGATTGTGCGCTGCCGAGTCGAAGGCGCTCGATAAGTCATTGTATACGATGTCGATCGACTCTTTGGCTGGAGTCAAGCTCCATCGAAACATATTTTCAAAAAAGTTAGATTGGATATCACGGATTCACCGAGTTCAAGCGCTTCCCAGCCAAATATCTCGACTGTTAACTTAATTTCTGCAAGCCAATGCTCACCATTCACGTACCGTGGCAGGTGAGCTACGTCGTGTGTTTGAGGAGCAACTCATTGACATTCTTATTCTTCAAGGAGCAATTGTCGGATATCCTTGCTCTTCTCCGATTTTACAACCAACTCATTCAGATCCTAAGGTAGCCATCGTAATATTTAAGGAAAATGTTGACGTTTTACCTTTGTCCTGTTTAACATCACAGCATGCCATTTGCATTCAAGTCTTGAGCCCTAATCACTCGACTTATGTTATTTCAATATATTGCCCTTCATCATCTGACATAATTCCTCACGTCCTTAATTCCTCACTATATATCGATTCCGTATTCAGTTTATTAAGCCCTATACCTCTGTTAATTTTACTCGACTCCAACTCCAAGTCTGCATTGTGGTATAGTTCTTTCAAAGATGCTCGGGATTACTGCTTGAGAATACCATCTTCTCCCATCAGCTTAATGTCTTGAATCAACCAAACCAGCCACGTACCTTTTCTAATTCCCTAGGTGAATCAAATATAGACATTTCTCTGGCCACAGCCCGTAATGCTCCTTATATTACTGACTGGCACGTCGAAACTGACCTAACAACAAGTGATCGTCTTCCTGCTGGGAAGAACTCTTCCTCTTCAACAACCTCTTCGTAGTATTATTCTCTTAGAAACATAAAAATCAGATCTTTTTAATCGTTCTGCGCGAGCGCTCTCTCTCTCTCTCTCTCTGATTTTCCTGAAGACAACCTAGAAAATTTTAATTCTCTTACCGCCGAACAACTAGCAACTGCAGATTCTAATCATTATCATTACTGCAATTCAGAAATCTACACATAAAAAGAACCTAAAAATTAACTGCGCACCTTGGTGGAATAACGAACTTTCTTCTACTCGGAAATTTGTACACAAAGGCAGAAGAAATTTTCAGCGCAAACAGCGTACTTGGCCTCAAGAAGAAGTTAGCAGATTACACATGAAGAATACAAAAACTCTCAAAAGAAAATACGTAAAATTGTTTTATGAAAGCAATTTGCAATCCTGGCACAGTTTTGTCCGTACATCTGGGAATAATAATCCTTGGGGTGTGATACATAAAACTGCTAAAAATAAAATGATCCTGGATGACATTTTTAACTCCATTACCTCCAACAGTATGGAAACTTACCTTAACAGACTCCATAAATGCCATCTTGGACCAACTGCTGCCTAATGATTATCTCACTATTGACACTTCATATCATCTATCTATTCGAGATTTAAACCAAAAATACCTTCCTTTAGAAGAAACAAGTCCATTCACTGCAGAGGAACTTACTTCAATCCTGAATAAAATTCAGTCAAACAAATGTCCTGGCAATGACCTGATTGATAATATATTTATCAAACATTGTTATGACCTAAGGCCCAAAGTTCTACTTAAATTATTCAACAACTGCTTAAATACTGGAAAGTTTCCCAAACCATGGAAACACACCATTCTTAAGATTTTACATAAATCTGGTAAGCCACTAGACAATGCCAGATCCTACCGCCCCCATAGCCTTACCCTACATCTATTTTGGGAAAAGTGTTAGAGAGACTAAGCGCTAATAAAATTACCACACTGCAGGGAGCTACAAGCTCCACACCCCCCCCTTCAATACGGTTTTAGGCGAGGGCTTGGATGCGAAGACGCCTTATTAGAACTTCACCACCCTATTGATAGCTCCACTTCCAAGTACGTTATGGCGATCTTTATCGATTTTGAGGGCGCTTTTGATACTTTATGGTGGGAGAGTGCCCTCAGTAGACTCCGTTCCAATCATTGCTCTCTTCAGCTTTATAAACTTGTTAGAAACCACTTTGCTGATCGCACTGTCATCACTAAAAGCACGAAGATTCACAGATCTGTCTCCCGTGGTTGCTCCAAGGATCAATTTTGGGTCCCTTGATTTGGAACCTAGTTCTTGATGATTGGCTGCTTAGGACGACTGAATTTCAAAATGTGCAACAACTTGCGTATGCAGATGACCTTATCATTTTGGTGAATTGAAACTCAAGATCTGATTTAGAACTCTATGCCAATAAAGTACTCTTTGAACTATTGTCTTGGTCCTCTAAGAACAAATTGAAATTATCCCCAACCAAATCGAAGATCATGATTTTTAAACACAAATTAGACTATGGCAGACCAACAGTTGTAAAACTTGACAAGAAATCGCTTCCACTTGTCCGAAGCACCAAATTTTTAGGAGTCATTATCGACGACCGCATTTCCTTTACTGCACATATTCAACATCTGTCCATTCAAGTTAAGAATTTTAACTTGAATGGACAGATGTTGCATCTGTCCATTCAAGATGCTGCTTCAAATTACCAGACAAGACGGGGGATTGAACACTAAAATCCTACATCTATTTCATAATGCTGCCATAATCCCAATTACAACCTATGCTGCCAGCCTTTGATTTATTATTATTAAATCAGTTTATTTCCCAAGAAACCTTGAATCACCCTGGGACGGCTCTGTGCCAGAAGGGTGTGAATATTTACAGACTAAGGTGCGAGGAACACATGTACAATAGACAAGAGTACATGCGTGCTCGACCCGAGATATTTACAGGATTAAACATACAAAAATATACAAAATAAACAGTAATATACAAAATATATAAAAAAAAAAAAAGTCAGTCATGTCCAGGAGCAGGTGAGTATTATAAGTTCATAATCTGGTAGCAGTTCTTGAGGATTTCCTTCCTGTAGGGCTTGTCTTCACAGAACCTATCAGGGTGGATCCTAAATTTATTGAAGATCCGAAGACAATTGGCTGGAAACATGTTCCTCAGGGAATCAATGTTTGACAGCGTACTGCACTTATAATTTTGGTAATAAAAGTAAAATATTGTTTCGGTTATATCCAATGTCTAAATGAGTGGTGGGTAAGGATGATAATGATTGCTATTGATTTTTAACGTGTGATTTTGAATTGAGCATGAATAGAGGTACTCGACGACAATTGCGTCATTTTTCGTCATTGAATGAATGATTCAGAGTGCCTGGAGGCCAGTGAGCTAAATTAGCAACAACACAGGAATCCTTATATTCGCATAGTATACAAATACGATTTAATTTTTTTTTTTTTTTTTTTTTTTACGAATATAGAAGCTAATGTTAAATACTTCTTGGCGAAAATTGAGAACGTTATCATCTGAAACGTTAAGGGAACGGCCTAGAAACGAAAAAAATAAGTTTAGGAATTGAAGATGTCAAATTATGTTTCTTAAAAAATTCAGCAAGGTTGGATTTCCAGTCATTGCATAATATTTTCGAATTGGGGAACTATAGAACTTGAAAGAGCCTAAGCATGGGAAGATTTAATGTTGTAGTTACATTTGATGGTGAATTATTTATTGCAGATTTATCTTTAGTGGTTTTATAATTAAACACTCTGAAATAAGGGGTTGTACAGTACAGGAGATAGGTGGGTAGCACTAATGCAATCTACGTGTGTATGTTGCTAGTAGCCTAATCTACCCCTTCAGTAGCCAGAGAGTGAATCCTTTGAGGCAGAAGGTATTGGCTGGTTAAATGGGTTTGAGGTAACAACGGGGGTGGTAGACGTGATTACAGCGACAATATTGCTTGAAGGAGATATAATGGGATAGTAATAACGGTATCAGAGTGCAATTCAATTACTTCAGAGGCTTTCCTGTCGAGTGGCCGAGAAACTTTAGAATCTATAGTGGTGTAATTGAGCACTGAAACTAAAACGAAAAAAGTATGATTACAAGGGACACCCAAAAGGAAACGTTAAGCTCCCCTGGATTCAAAGCATTACACAGAACGAGTTGAGTGGTCGTATGATGGTCAAAAGAAAGCTCATTGCGAACTGGAGTACTAACAGTGTGGAGAATGTTAATTTCCTGAGAAAGGTGAGAAGTATAATTTCCTGATTTTACTGAACGATGTCTTTAAAGTGGATAAGGCAATTTCTTAGATAGATGGTGAGGAATGTCAATTCCCAGCAAAACAAGGTTCAGTAGCAACAAAGCAGAAAGTTCGCTGTTTTGTTGGTCAGGGATAATAGATATCGTATAAAGGACTGCTGATCAGTAACTGCTAATTTGAAAGATTTTGCAAATATGTTATTTAACATTGTATTAGTTTGTGTTTATTACTATTTGTAGCATTAAAGAGGATACAGAGTACTTTTTGGGTCTAACGGCACCAGGGATTTACCCCATCTCCGCGTATGTTCTTTGTATCGAGGACAGTACGCTGTCAAGGCCAGAGGTTTAAAAGTGTGTGGATCATGTATTGTGTAATATGTTGTGTCCCTTGTTCCTCTGGCTTGTTAGCCGCCAGGCCCCAGATGGGACCTGTCGTTTACGTACTCCGCCACGTGGAGGCTAGCCAGGTGTTCCCTTAAAGTTTGCTCTGGCAGGTCCTACCACCTATTTTCCTGAGATTTCAGTGGCTAGGACCTTAAAAAAAAAAAAAAAAAAAATCTTCTTTTCTTTTGGGCACAGATGGTACATTACACGCAACTTAGAGGGGCTATATGGGATAAGCGCTGGAGGTAATAATATTTCCTAATAGGTCGGGCATGAATTTTGGTGTTTTAAATTTGGACGTGTGGGGCAGGCGCTGTTGTAAAGAGAAAGAGATGGGAGGGAAGGTGGAAGACTGGGGGGTTGGAAATTGGAAGTAAGGGGTCTATAGGGAAGATGACCCCTGTTGAAATAGTGGGGCATGTCCATGCCCCACCAGAGGAGAAAGAGGGGTGGCAGGAGGGGGAGGAGACAGCAGGCCGCCCCCTCCCCCCCTGCTAGGGAAAGAGGAGTAAAAAGCAGGCTAGACGGAGCCGGGGCGCTATATGGCATCATAAGATGCAATCTTCAAGGTCCGAGTCCAATTTTCGTCTTTGCATTGGTCCAGTGGAGGTCCAAGTCCAGAAGTCAGGTCCAGTTTGTTACGTTCATGTGTTTTATCTGCTTCAGGTGGTCACTATTTCAGAGTTTCGCAGTCATCTCAGGTAGTTACGTCTGTGTTTTCATAGGTTAGTGATGATGTGGCATGGATCTTTCTTTCAAAAAGTTTGCGGGCAAAGATGGTGAAAGCCCGGTAATTATCTTCCTCTTGCAATATTATTTCTTCTCGGTTTTTTAGCAAGGAGTTGATGCGTGTATATAGCTGACATTTGAGGTCCTCGTAGTTGTCACAGTCATGGATAAGATGTTCCCATGTTTCCTCCTGACCGCAGTTACAGCTCGGGTTGTCAGAGATTCCCAGCTCATGGAGTTTTCCTCTGAAGGAGCCGTGTCCTGTAAGAAGGAAGGTGGTGTGCAAGCCAGGGGAAAACCAGGACGGGGAAATAGGATATACCCTGCTGACATCGGGTATAAATTTTTTGGTGACTTGACCTTTTGTGGTAAGATTCCATCTATTTTGCCAGATAGATTGCAGGTGTTCCGTTAACCTCTTATTTTCTGAAGATTTGCTTTTCTGTGGATCTGTTGTGTAGCCTAAATAAGTTGTGGCATTAAAGAGGATAGGCGCTCCATGTTGTTAAAGCGAACGAGTTGAGACTTGAGTTTATTAAGGTCAATTTGCATTGAATGTACTGTAGTTTCAAGATCGCTGATAAATTTATGCCCGGAGGCGTCACGTGATTACTTCTACGAGAATACTATGTAGTATGGACATGAAGTTCAGTAATTTATCGTCGTTGCATTTCAAGTATATGGCAGGATTTTACAAGAGCAAGTTTTCAATCTCATTCTCCGAATCGGTGGAACTGTCGAGACATTGATCTTGAGTAACAGGAATAACCGGCGTTTCATCCGATGTCGAGGGGTAGGGAAGGAACAGACGACGCTTTAGCGAGTTCGCTCTCAGATGCAATGTCCATACGTAATGAGGCGGTGGAAAGGAAGCAGATGACTTCGAAAGTCTAGAAGTTAAGCATTTCCAAGAACTCGGAGTATTATATTAGTTTTTTTTTTTTTGTTGTTGTTGTTTTCTGTACAGCGGAATACTAGAGACAAAACATACCTCGAAAACCCAAATAAGATAACCCGATGTTTCATCGTTGCAAATACCTGATCCTTCATAATTAAATTTAAAACAATATATTAAGATATAAAACTGAATAACTAAAAGAAAAAAAAAAAAACTAAAAACAACTTACCCGAGGCAATTGCGGATGAGAAAAGCAACGAACACCTTCTATAATTAAAAAAAGTCGAACATAGTACATACGGATAAAGAAAGGCAATGCAACGATAGCAGCAGTAAGAATAAACACGCGCAACCATCAGCAACAACGCCACCTCGAAAAATTTTCTTTTCAATGAACGTCAGACGCATGTTTAAGTAAAGCGCCACATTTCCCAAATCATCAAGAACTGAATTATTGAATTCATTAATTGATAAGTAGACACTATACTGTATTTACTTTTCACTTCAATTACTCACAGAAATACAAAAACATTCAATTAATTTAGGAAAAAAAATCGAATCCACAAGAAATATATCGCAGGCGTACATTAATTAATGTGTTTTTTCCCCCCCTTCGGTTGTTAGATGTAGAACTTACTAATGTCAGATAACCTAATACAAACGAACAGATTGTTAGTGTACTGAAATTGTAATTTTATTATAAATATTTCAATTTTTAAGCCTAAAGAATTTTTCAGATTTTTTAAATAGTCATTAAATAAATAAATCACGTTTCAAAATTTTTTGTTTGTTGTGGGGTTTTAGGCTCGTCAGCAACTTAGACCATATTGCGTCATATCTTATGCCTGTAAATTGCGTGTGTTCTATGGTCGATTTACCTGTTCGCTGTACGAAAAAAACTGGGAGTAAAAACCATGCCACCCTCGCCTGAAACCAACTCGTAACTTTTGGGGCTGACGAATGCTCAGGAACGAGAGTGCTGCTGCACACGCTTTTTCAGTGGACCGTGGTTCAAGGCCGTGACTACTAAATAATCATTAACGATTGTATTCATGATGTTTTGTAAACTCCTGTAACCTCAGTGGCGTATCCAGGTGTCATCATAAGGGGGGGGGGGGCAGACAACCAGGTCCAGGAAACATTGTAAAGGGGGAGGGAACTTGGCGACTAGGCGTGTGAGTTTCTTTTAGAACGCCTCCTGCTTTCTGTTTCTTTAATTTCAAATTTTTGGTTAAGGGGGGCATATGCCCTCTCTGACCACCCCTGAATATGTTCCTGTCTAACCTGGTGGTCGTGCCCAAGTATAATCAAGGTATGTTTATTTAAGATGTAAGCTTTTCTTAGGAAAAAAAAAAAGAATGACTGTCTCTATCAGGATGAACCAATTTTATAACTTAACGCCAATCCTTGAATAAGAACAGAAACATTATTATAATTTAGATTGCAGAGACTCCATGCATCTCACTTCGTAGAAATATTACTCTGCCTAGCAGAAATAGTAACACTCAACAGGGAAATCTCCAGAATTAAACATATCAGCCTTTCAGTAATAGAAACTGAAAGTTATCCACTTAGGAAATCCCATAATGAAAGATAATGGAGAAACGAAATATATTCATTTGGGAAATCGTCCAAGGAAACAACTAATTGGGTATATCTGCCTCAGAAAAGTTCTCACAATGAATGCGTTTAATTAAAGCACTACATTTTGATTTCGTAACTGTACAAGTTTTGGTGCTTGTACTTGTATGTGAAAAGCAAACGGATCCTTGCAAGTTGATATGACAAATTCAGGATTAGGTAAGAATATAAGATTTCAAATTCTCTACTTAACTGTTAAGTCCAGACTACTTGTCGTGAGATGAGTGAGGTTTTTTCCCCTAAACGTCTCGTGTTTATTGGCTAGATTTTCAGTTAAATCTTACATCGGGCTACGTCGTTTCCTAATGTTCATTACATGTAATGCTGATTATATAATTGTCAGAATTAGAGAATTGAATAGGTTGTCAGAATTATACGATTGAATCTTTATGATTATATATTTGAATTATATATTTGAAAACCCTTCATACTGCGGATCTTCAGCTTGTCTCTCAGGTTGGGGAAGTGTCCTATGCACTTTAAGCAGGTCAACATAGTTCCAATGTTGACCTGTTAGTTTAACTTCTGTTCGGGGTAAAATTATGGAGTCCCTCGTTAAAGATGCATTGCAGGATCATCTAAACAAGACTGCAGCAATAATTCAGACACAGCATGGGCTTGTTAAGGGAAAGTCTTGTCTGACAAATTTGATTGGTTATTATGATGTGGTTACAAAGGAACTGGATGAAAAAAATAATTTTGATATCATATACTTGGATTTCACGAAAGCTTTTGACATGTTGCGCATGGAAGACTACAGTACAAATTGGAGCAGAATGGTATTGAGGGTAAATTGCTACAATGGATAAAAGGATGGTTGAGTGGGAGAAGACAGAGGGTAGTAATAAATCGGTGCTACTCTTCGTGGAATAATGTTATTACTGAAGTCCCACAGGGTTCGGTGTTGGTTTCACTGTTGTTTTGCATATTTATCAATGATATTGATGAAGATATATCAGGCTTAGTGTCGAAGTTTGCAGATGATACAAAGGTTGGCAGAGTTGTTAATTACAGTAATGGTAGTGTGCTACTGCAACAGGATCTAGAAAATTTGGACAGATGGGCTGAGAAGTAGCAACTGAATTTAACCTTGACAAATGCAAAGTACTGCATATGGGTAGAAGTAACCCCAGAGAAACGTACCAACTATGCGGTACTACACTTAAGGTGGTAGAAAATGAAAAAGACCTGAGAGTAATTGTGCAGTCAGATATGAAGTTTTCTGAGCAATGCAGACAGGCTGCCAGGGCAGGTCATGGGGTTTTGTCAATGATATATAGGAATTTTGCTAGCAGGGAAAAGGAGGTGATTGTCCCTCTGTATAAGGCAATGGTCAGGCCACGCCTTGAGTACTGCGTACAGGTCTGGAGGCCTCATTTTAGGAAAGATGTAGATTTGCTTCAGCGTGTACAGAGAAGGGCAACAAGATTAGTGAAGGGAAAGAAGGGATCCTCTTACCAAGAGAGGCTTAAGTTCTGCAAATTGCAATGGTTCGAGACTAAGCACCTGCGCGGAGATCTGATTGAGGTGTATAAGGCCTTGAATGAGTTGAGTACGCTGAATTTGGGCCTAAGGCCCAAAGTTCTACTTAAATTATTCAACAACTGCTTAAATACTGGAAAGTTTCCCAAACCATGGAAACACACCATTCTTAAGATTTTACATAAATCTGGTAAGCCACTAGACAATGCCAGATCCTACCGCCCCATAGCCTTACCCTACATCTATTTTGGGAAAAGTGTTAGAGAGACTAAGCGCTAATAAAATTACCACACTGCAGGGAGCTACAAGCTCCACACCCCCCCCTTCAATACGGTTTTAGGCGAGGGCTTGGATGCAAAGACGCCTTATTAGAACTTCACCACCCTATTGATAGCTCCACTTCCAAGTACGTTATGGCGATCTTTATCGATTTTGAGGGCGCTTTTGATACTTTATGGTGGGAGAGTGCCCTCAGTAGACTCCGTTCCAATCATTGCTCTCTTCAGCTTTATAAACTTGTTAGAAACCACTTTGCTGATCGCACTGTCATCACTAAAAGCACGAAGATTCACAGATCTGTCTCCCGTGGTTGCTCCAAGGATCAATTTTGGGTCCCTTGATTTGGAACCTAGTTCTTGATGATTGGCTGCTTAGGACGACTGAATTTCAAAATGTGCAACAACTTGCGTATGCAGATGACCTTATCATTTTGGTGAATTGAAACTCAAGATCTGATTTAGAACTCTATGCCAATAAAGTACTCTTTGAACTATTGTCTTGGTCCTCTAAGAACAAATTGAAATTATCCCCAACCAAATCGAAGATCATGATTTTTAAACACAAATTAGACTATGGCAGACCAACAGTTGTAAAACTTGACAAGAAATCGCTTCCACTTGTCCGAAGCACCAAATTTTTAGGAGTCATTATCGACGACCGCATTTCCTTTACTGCACATATTCAACATCTGTCCATTCAAGTTAAGAATTTTAACTTGAATGGACAGATGTTGCATCTGTCCATTCAAGATGCTGCTTCAAATTACCAGACAAGACGGGGGATTGAACACTAAAATCCTACATCTATTTCATAATGCTGCCATAATCCCAATTACAACCTATGCTGCCAGCCTTTGATTTATTATTATTAAATCAGTTTATTTCCCAAGAAACCTTGAATCACCCTGGGACGGCTCTGTGCCAGAAGGGTGTGAATATTTACAGACTAAGGTGCGAGGAACACATGTACAATAGACAAGAGTACATGCGTGCTCGACCCGAGATATTTACAGGATTAAACATACAAAAATATACAAAATAAACAGTAATATACAAAATATATAAAAAAAAAAAAAGTCAGTCATGTCCAGGAGCAGGTGAGTATTATAAGTTCATAATCTGGTAGCAGTTCTTGAGGATTTCCTTCCTGTAGGGCTTGTCTTCACAGAACCTATCAGGGTGGATCCTAAATTTATTGAAGATCCGAAGACAATTGGCTGGAAACATGTTCCTCAGGGAATCAATGTTTGACAGCGTACTGCACTTAAAACTGTACAAAGTTATCCATTATTCAACGTTGTTTTCTCGTTAGCCTACTTCACGTTTGTCGAACAGTATCAACTCCAGCTCTACAGACTCTTGCAGGCACTATACCACTTGACCTGCATGTTGTGTTTCGAGGGCTTTGCAAAAATCTGCAGAGGCATTTCTACGGAATCATTGTTAACCCTCAGGCTGATCCCAAAACTGAACGAACCAGATGCTGGAATTTGTTAGTGAACACCTGGAAGAATAGGTGGAATTCTACCGAAAAAGGAGCATTACCAAAAAATTCGTTCCCGACGTAGCTGCACTACTTTCATCATCCACCAGAAAATGGTTTTCACCCTCACTGTTTACCTCCTATATACTAACTGGACATGGTTCGCTTAACGCAAAACTACTAATTCAGACTTTGTAATACAGTCTCCTGTCGATGTTGGCTATCGGAAGACTCTTCTCACGTACTTTTTGAATGCTCCATTTATGATTACCTAAGATTGGCTCTTAAGGCAACAGTACCAAACTTGTCTCCCGGATGTGAGAAGACACTCATATCTGTCAACAATTTCCAGGCCCTTCAAACCATCTGCAGTGCTGCTTTTAATCGCAGGAAGTCTTTCAATGTTAATGCAAGCAATCAAACTGAAAACACTTCGTAAATGAAAATGCAACCTGTTGTCTCGTTTGTCGTCCTGATGACGTAAAGTCCAAAATTTTTCTGGTTTTCAAGAACACACGAAGATTTTAACAGATGCTACATTTTTCTGGTTCATTCTTTATCAAGACTCTCCACAACTCATTCGTTCCTCTGCACGGTGATACCGTCATTGACTTCTGATACCACCCCAAATTAACAGAATTATATCTAGAACTTGTTCCTGCTGACACTGCATAAAGACATGGGCAAAGACATAGATAAAGATTTTTTTATTTTATTATTTTTTTGTTTTATTTTATTTTATGCTATTCTCTTTATTTTTTCGTCTTCTGCTGTCTCCTGGGAGTGTGTGTGTGCTTGCGCTGTTGCCGGCTTGCTGGCACGGGGTTCTTTTGAATGGCTCCAAACTCTTTGGACATTCAATCCGTGACTGTTGAGGTTGGCCATGGTACATGAGTAGTTGTGGCCTACCTCCCTGTGGTGTAGACGGACCCTGGGCAGGCTTTCCAGGTGATCGCCTGTCTGGTGACAAAACGGCCATAAACAACACACACACACTGCAGGAACATAATATTACACACATTTCTGGTCTGTTACAGTACAAAGGCGGAGTTGAACTTTCGTTCAGGTGCCGTCCTACATAAGATACTATACATGTCTACATCACGGATCCACCAGATCTAAATGCGTGTGTCGCTGGAACATAAG
Organism: Mastigoproctus giganteus; assembly: GCF_048544385.1. NCBI lineage: Eukaryota > Metazoa > Arthropoda > Arachnida > Uropygi > Thelyphonidae > Mastigoproctus > Mastigoproctus giganteus. The sequence continues at coordinate 141,939,625 of NC_143576.1, forward strand.
AGTATTTTTCACGAAACCCGAAAGCTCACGATAAGGAGAAAAACTATATGGTCGATATTTTCCTAAGCGAATTTAATATGGTTAGAAGACGATTTAGGAATCTCCAGCTTTTTTTTTTTTTTTTTTTATGGAGAGAGAACAAAACCGAGCTCGAGTATGGAAGGGTAAATTCCATATACTAGAGAGTGAATGAATAAAAGGGGGATGTAAGAAGTGAGGACACGAATAGTTCTTTTCCAAAGTATATGAGGGATTCCATCAGGTACACACGAGTAGTCTTTCTTTAGGTGCTTTACAGCAGCAGCAAGATCAGGCTCGTTAATTTTGATCGTGGATGTAACGTCGTTGAACGTAAATCGAGAGAAATCATAAGAGGTTCTGTCGGTATGCACGCCTTCGAAAGACTTAAGTGGGAAAACTCAGATGCGATTTTAGCAGCTTCAGTTATGTTTGGTTTTTATGGCGCAAGGGCGACTAAGGCTATGATGCGCCAAGTCCAGCAGCTTCAGTAATAATGCGGTCCGAAGGTTAAGGACGTAACCATTGTTTAATTGGAAGATATCCAGTTGCTAATCGTAATAACGTGGCGCTGGTGCTGATGAAAGAAATTAAGCTTTGCAATTTTTTGCAGTCAGATCTTATTTCTCTGAACTTCAGGAAATCACAGGCCAGTTTAGTTTTAAGGTACAGAGAATGAAGCTTAGATATTGACTTTATTAATTTGATAAGTTTGTTAAACCAAAAAAGGATATTTTGGGCTTTCAGGACTACTGCAAGGAACACGAAAATACACCATAACGCGATTATCAAAGAAGGATTCGAAAAGAGAATTAACATCACTAGAGATGGCCAAATCGATTAAAGGAGAAGAGAAGAATTAATATCTGTTTCCTGAAATTATACCGGGTGTCTAAAGAAACTACATGATTAGTAATAAGATGTTTATTTAAACAAATAGCTTTGTGATCAGACGAAATAATGCTAGGAATCACTTCTGGCGTGATGAGCTCGTTAGAAAAGACTAAATTTGAATAATTTAAGCTCCTGGTAGGAGAGAAGTAATACTGATGCAAATTGAATTTATCTATCACGTTGACCAGCGGAAGGGAGGACGAATCCTGGTGGTAGGGATGCAAGATAATTCGCGGAAGATTTAAGTAACCTATAACAGTAATGCGATTAGATGACGATACTGCTGTTAAGTTACTGGCAAAAATAGAAACTGCGGTAAATAAGAACGGGGGGGGGGATACCACCACTTTGCTTATTGGAGGCTCGAAGTGGTGAAACCCATGTTTAGTCTCTAGAGCAAAGTTTCCGGCATTCCCTCCATACTTCTCTTTCAACCCATGCACGGTACTAAGTACTATAGGTTTTGATACCTTTCGTGTTTGGGGTTTCCATAAAAAAAAAAAAAAAAAAAAAAAGAAGAAGATATAGCGTGAATCTAAAGATTCCTTGAAGAGGAGATGAATTCCTTCTATGTCGTTGAGGGGTCCTGAATTGAGTAGCCTTAAAATCGAAGTCAAAGAACAAAAACACTCAAGACACGATTTCCGCGGTCACGCTGAGGCGCTTGGAAGTGAATATGCCATCCGGGATAGCGTCAAAAAGTTTTAGTGAATACCGAAATATGATAATCAGTAGTATGTTGCATGTCTAGAATTACGTTAGCATTGCGTAAAATACTCTGATAATTTTGGTAATAAAAGTAAAATATTGTTTCGGTTATATCCAATGTCTAAATGAGTGGTGGGTAAGGATGATAATGATTGCTATTGATTTTTAACGTGTGATTTTGAATTGAGCATGAATAGAGGTACTCGACGACAATTGCGTCATTTTTCGTCATTGAATGAATGATTCAGAGTGTGCCTGGAGGCCAGTGAGCTAAATTAGCAACAACACAGGAATCCTTATATTCGCATAGTATACAAATACGATTTAATTTTTTTTTTTTTTTTTTTTTTTACGAATATAGAAGCTAATGTTAAATACTTCTTGGCGAAAATTGAGAACGTTATCATCTGAAACGTTAAGGGAACGGCCTAGAAACGAAAAAAAATAAGTTTAGGAATTGAAGATGTCAAATTATGTTTCTTAAAAAATTCAGCAAGGTTGGATTTCCAGTCATTGCATAATATTTTCGAATTGGGGAACTATAGAACTTGAAAGAGCCTAAGCATGGGAAGATTTAATGTTGTAGTTACATTTGATGGTGAATTATTTATTGCAGATTTATCTTTAGTGGTTTTATAATTAAACACTCTGAAATAAGGGGTTGTACAGTACAGGAGATAGGTGGGTAGCACTAATGCAATCTACGTGTGTATGTTGCTAGTAGCCTAATCTACCCCTTCAGTAGCCAGAGAGTGAATCCTTTGAGGCAGAAGGTATTGGCTGGTTAAATGGGTTTGAGGTAACAACGGGGGTGGTAGACGTGATTACAGCGACAATATTGCTTGAAGGAGATATAATGGGATAGTAATAACGGTATCAGAGTGCAATTCAATTACTTCAGAGGCTTTCCTGTCGAGTGGCCGAGAAACTTTAGAATCTATAGTGGTGTAATTGAGCACTGAAACTAAAACGAAAAAAGTATGATTACAAGGGACACCCAAAAGGAAACGTTAAGCTCCCCTGGATTCAAAGCATTACACAGAACGAGTTGAGTGGTCGTATGATGGTCAAAAGAAAGCTCATTGCGAACTGGAGTACTAACAGTGTGGAGAATGTTAATTTCCTGAGAAAGGTGAGAAGTATAATTTCCTGATTTTACTGAACGATGTCTTTAAAGTGGATAAGGCAATTTCTTAGATAGATGGTGAGGAATGTCAATTCCCAGCAAAACAAGGTTCAGTAGCAACAAAGCAGAAAGTTCGCTGTTTTGTTGGTCAGGGATAATAGATATCGTATAAAGGACTGCTGATCAGTAACTGCTAATTTGAAAGATTTTGCAAATATGTTATTTAACATTGTATTAGTTTGTGTTTATTACTATTTGTAGCATTAAAGAGGATACAGAGTACTTTTTGGGTCTAACGGCACCAGGGATTTACCCCATCTCCGCGTATGTTCTTTGTATCGAGGACAGTACGCTGTCAAGGCCAGAGGTTTAAAAGTGTGTGGATCATGTATTGTGTAATATGTTGTGTCCCTTGTTCCTCTGGCTTGTTAGCCGCCAGGCCCCAGATGGGACCTGTCGTTTACGTACTCCGCCACGTGGAGGCTAGCCAGGTGTTCCCTTAAAGTTTGCTCTGGCAGGTCCTACCACCTATTTTCCTGAGATTTCAGTGGCTAGGACCTTAAAAAAAAAAAAAAAAAAAAATCTTCTTTTCTTTTGGGCACAGATGGTACATTACACGCAACTTAGAGGGGCTATATGGGATAAGCGCTGGAGGTAATAATATTTCCTAATAGGTCGGGCATGAATTTTGGTGTTTTAAATTTGGACGTGTGGGGCAGGCGCTGTTGTAAAGAGAAAGAGATGGGAGGGAAGGTGGAAGACTGGGGGGTTGGAAATTGGAAGTAAGGGGTCTATAGGGAAGATGACCCCCGTTGAAATAGTGGGGCATGTCCATGCCCCACCAGAGGAGAAAGAGGGGTGGCAGGAGGGGGAGGAGACAGCAGGCCGCCCCCTCCCCCCCTGCTAGGGAAAGAGGAGTAAAAAGCAGGCTAGACGGAGCCGGGGCGCTATATGGCATCATAAGATGCAATCTTCAAGGTCCGAGTCCAATTTTCGTCTTTGCATTGGTCCAGTGGAGGTCCAAGTCCAGAAGTCAGGTCCAGTTTGTTACGTTCATGTGTTTTATCTGCTTCAGGTGGTCACTATTTCAGAGTTTCGCAGTCATCTCAGGTAGTTACGTCTGTGTTTTCATAGGTTAGTGATGATGTGGCATGGATCTTTCTTTCAAAAAGTTTGCGGGCAAAGATGGTGAAAGCCCGGTAATTATCTTCCTCTTGCAATATTATTTCTTCTCGGTTTTTTAGCAAGGAGTTGATGCGTGTATATAGCTGACATTTGAGGTCCTCGTAGTTGTCACAGTCATGGATAAGATGTTCCCATGTTTCCTCCTGACCGCAGTTACAGCTCGGGTTGTCAGAGATTCCCAGCTCATGGAGTTTTCCTCTGAAGGAGCCGTGTCCTGTAAGAAGGAAGGTGGTGTGCAAGCCAGGGGAAAACCAGGACGGGGAAATAGGATATACCCTGCTGACATCGGGTATAAATTTTTTGGTGACTTGACCTTTTGTGGTAAGATTCCATCTATTTTGCCAGATAGATTGCAGGTGTTCCGTTAACCTCTTATTTTCTGAAGATTTGCTTTTCTGTGGATCTGTTGTGTAGCCTAAATAAGTTGTGGCATTAAAGAGGATAGGCGCTCCATGTTGTTAAAGCGAACGAGTTGAGACTTGAGTTTATTAAGGTCAATTTGCATTGAATGTACTGTAGTTTCAAGATCGCTGATAAATTTATGCCCGGAGGCGTCACGTGATTACTTCTACGAGAATACTATGTAGTATGGACATGAAGTTCAGTAATTTATCGTCGTTGCATTTCAAGTATATGGCAGGATTTTACAAGAGCAAGTTTTCAATCTCATTCTCCGAATCGGTGGAACTGTCGAGACATTGATCTTGAGTAACAGGAATAACCGGCGTTTCATCCGATGTCGAGGGGTAGGGAAGGAACAGACGACGCTTTAGCGAGTTCGCTCTCAGATGCAATGTCCATACGTAATGAGGCGGTGGAAAGGAAGCAGATGACTTCGAAAGTCTAGAAGTTAAGCATTTCCAAGAACTCGGAGTATTATATTAGTTTTTTTTTTTTTGTTGTTGTTGTTTTCTGTACAGCGGAATACTAGAGACAAAACATACCTCGAAAACCCAAATAAGATAACCCGATGTTTCATCGTTGCAAATACCTGATCCTTCATAATTAAATTTAAAACAATATATTAAGATATAAAACTGAATAACTAAAAGAAAAAAAAAAAAACTAAAAACAACTTACCCGAGGCAATTGCGGATGAGAAAAGCAACGAACACCTTCTATAATTAAAAAAAGTCGAACATAGTACATACGGATAAAGAAAGGCAATGCAACGATAGCAGCAGTAAGAATAAACACGCGCAACCATCAGCAACAACGCCACCTCGAAAAATTTTCTTTTCAATGAACGTCAGACGCATGTTTAAGTAAAGCGCCACATTTCCCAAATCATCAAGAACTGAATTATTGAATTCATTAATTGATAAGTAGACACTATACTGTATTTACTTTTCACTTCAATTACTCACAGAAATACAAAAACATTCAATTAATTTAGGAAAAAAAATCGAATCCACAAGAAATATATCGCAGGCGTACATTAATTAATGTGTTTTTTCCCCCCCTTCGGTTGTTAGATGTAGAACTTACTAATGTCAGATAACCTAATACAAACGAACAGATTGTTAGTGTACTGAAATTGTAATTTTATTATAAATATTTCAATTTTTAAGCCTAAAGAATTTTTCAGATTTTTTAAATAGTCATTAAATAAATAAATCACGTTTCAAAATTTTTTGTTTGTTGTGGGGTTTTAGGCTCGTCAGCAACTTAGACCATATTGCGTCATATCTTATGCCTGTAAATTGCGTGTGTTCTATGGTCGATTTACCTGTTCGCTGTACGAAAAAAACTGGGAGTAAAAACCATGCCACCCTCGCCTGAAACCAACTCGTAACTTTTGGGGCTGACGAATGCTCAGGAACGAGAGTGCTGCTGCACACGCTTTTTCAGTGGACCGTGGTTCAAGGCCGTGACTACTAAATAATCATTAACGATTGTATTCATGATGTTTTGTAAACTCCTGTAACCTCAGTGGCGTATCCAGGTGTCATCATAAGGGGGGGGGGGGGCAGACAACCAGGTCCAGGAAACATTGTAAAGGGGGAGGGAACTTGGCGACTAGGCGTGTGAGTTTCTTTTAGAACGCCTCCTGCTTTCTGTTTCTTTAATTTCAAATTTTTGGTTAAGGGGGGCATATGCCCTCTCTGACCACCCCTGAATATGTTCCTGTCTAACCTGGTGGTCGTGCCCAAGTATAATCAAGGTATGTTTATTTAAGATGTAAGCTTTTCTTAGGAAAAAAAAAAAGAATGACTGTCTCTATCAGGATGAACCAATTTTATAACTTAACGCCAATCCTTGAATAAGAACAGAAACATTATTATAATTTAGATTGCAGAGACTCCATGCATCTCACTTCGTAGAAATATTACTCTGCCTAGCAGAAATAGTAACACTCAACAGGGAAATCTCCAGAATTAAACATATCAGCCTTTCAGTAATAGAAACTGAAAGTTATCCACTTAGGAAATCCCATAATGAAAGATAATGGAGAAACGAAATATATTCATTTGGGAAATCGTCCAAGGAAACAACTAATTGGGTATATCTGCCTCAGAAAAGTTCTCACAATGAATGCGTTTAATTAAAGCACTACATTTTGATTTCGTAACTGTACAAGTTTTGGTGCTTGTACTTGTATGTGAAAAGCAAACGGATCCTTGCAAGTTGATATGACAAATTCAGGATTAGGTAAGAATATAAGATTTCAAATTCTCTACTTAACTGTTAAGTCCAGACTACTTGTCGTGAGATGAGTGAGGTTTTTTCCCCTAAACGTCTCGTGTTTATTGGCTAGATTTTCAGTTAAATCTTACATCGGGCTACGTCGTTTCCTAATGTTCATTACATGTAATGCTGATTATATAATTGTCAGAATTAGAGAATTGAATAGGTTGTCAGAATTATACGATTGAATCTTTATGATTATATATTTGAATTATATATTTGAAAACCCTTCATACTGCGGATCTTCAGCTTGTCTCTCAGGTTGGGGAAGTGTCCTATGCACTTTAAGCAGGTCAACATAGTTCCAATGTTGACCTGTTAGTTTAACTTCTGTTCGGGGTAAAATTATGGAGTCCCTCGTTAAAGATGCATTGCAGGATCATCTAAACAAGACTGCAGCAATAATTCAGACACAGCATGGGCTTGTTAAGGGAAAGTCTTGTCTGACAAATTTGATTGGTTATTATGATGTGGTTACAAAGGAACTGGATGAAAAAAATAATTTTGATATCATATACTTGGATTTCACGAAAGCTTTTGACATGTTGCGCATGGAAGACTACAGTACAAATTGGAGCAGAATGGTATTGAGGGTAAATTGCTACAATGGATAAAAGGATGGTTGAGTGGGAGAAGACAGAGGGTAGTAATAAATCGGTGCTACTCTTCGTGGAATAATGTTATTACTGAAGTCCCACAGGGTTCGGTGTTGGTTTCACTGTTGTTTTGCATATTTATCAATGATATTGATGAAGATATATCAGGCTTAGTGTCGAAGTTTGCAGATGATACAAAGGTTGGCAGAGTTGTTAATTACAGTAATGGTAGTGTGCTACTGCAACAGGATCTAGAAAATTTGGACAGATGGGCTGAGAAGTAGCAACTGAATTTAACCTTGACAAATGCAAAGTACTGCATATGGGTAGAAGTAACCCCAGAGAAACGTACCAACTATGCGGTACTACACTTAAGGTGGTAGAAAATGAAAAAGACCTGAGAGTAATTGTGCAGTCAGATATGAAGTTTTCTGAGCAATGCAGACAGGCTGCCAGGGCAGGTCATGGGGTTTTGTCAATGATATATAGGAATTTTGCTAGCAGGGAAAAGGAGGTGATTGTCCCTCTGTATAAGGCAATGGTCAGGCCACGCCTTGAGTACTGCGTACAGGTCTGGAGGCCTCATTTTAGGAAAGATGTAGATTTGCTTCAGCGTGTACAGAGAAGGGCAACAAGATTAGTGAAGGGAAAGAAGGGATCCTCTTACCAAGAGAGGCTTAAGTTCTGCAAATTGCAATGGTTCGAGACTAAGCACCTGCGCGGAGATCTGATTGAGGTGTATAAGGCCTTGAATGAGTTGAGTACGCTGAATTTGGGCCTAAGGCCCAAAGTTCTACTTAAATTATTCAACAACTGCTTAAATACTGGAAAGTTTCCCAAACCATGGAAACACACCATTCTTAAGATTTTACATAAATCTGGTAAGCCACTAGACAATGCCAGATCCTACCGCCCCATAGCCTTACCCTACATCTATTTTGGGAAAAGTGTTAGAGAGACTAAGCGCTAATAAAATTACCACACTGCAGGGAGCTACAAGCTCCACACCCCCCCCTTCAATACGGTTTTAGGCGAGGGCTTGGATGCGAAGACGCCTTATTAGAACTTCACCACCCTATTGATAGCTCCACTTCCAAGTACGTTATGGCGATCTTTATCGATTTTGAGGGCGCTTTTGATACTTTATGGTGGGAGAGTGCCCTCAGTAGACTCCGTTCCAATCATTGCTCTCTTCAGCTTTATAAACTTGTTAGAAACCACTTTGCTGATCGCACTGTCATCACTAAAAGCACGAAGATTCACAGATCTGTCTCCCGTGGTTGCTCCAAGGATCAATTTTGGGTCCCTTGATTTGGAACCTAGTTCTTGATGATTGGCTGCTTAGGACGACTGAATTTCAAAATGTGCAACAACTTGCGTATGCAGATGACCTTATCATTTTGGTGAATTGAAACTCAAGATCTGATTTAGAACTCTATGCCAATAAAGTACTCTTTGAACTATTGTCTTGGTCCTCTAAGAACAAATTGAAATTATCCCCAACCAAATCGAAGATCATGATTTTTAAACACAAATTAGACTATGGCAGACCAACAGTTGTAAAACTTGACAAGAAATCGCTTCCACTTGTCCGAAGCACCAAATTTTTAGGAGTCATTATCGACGACCGCATTTCCTTTACTGCACATATTCAACATCTGTCCATTCAAGTTAAGAATTTTAACTTGAATGGACAGATGTTGCATCTGTCCATTCAAGATGCTGCTTCAAATTACCAGACAAGACGGGGGATTGAACACTAAAATCCTACATCTATTTCATAATGCTGCCATAATCCCAATTACAACCTATGCTGCCAGCCTTTGATTTATTATTATTAAATCAGTTTATTTCCCAAGAAACCTTGAATCACCCTGGGACGGCTCTGTGCCAGAAGGGTGTGAATATTTACAGACTAAGGTGCGAGGAACACATGTACAATAGACAAGAGTACATGCGTGCTCGACCCGAGATATTTACAGGATTAAACATACAAAAATATACAAAATAAACAGTAATATACAAAATATATAAAAAAAAAAAAAGTCAGTCATGTCCAGGAGCAGGTGAGTATTATAAGTTCATAATCTGGTAGCAGTTCTTGAGGATTTCCTTCCTGTAGGGCTTGTCTTCACAGAACCTATCAGGGTGGATCCTAAATTTATTGAAGATCCGAAGACAATTGGCTGGAAACATGTTCCTCAGGGAATCAATGTTTGACAGCGTACTGCACTTAAAACTGTACAAAGTTATCCATTATTCAACGTTGTTTTCTCGTTAGCCTACTTCACGTTTGTCGAACAGTATCAACTCCAGCTCTACAGACTCTTGCAGGCACTATACCACTTGACCTGCATGTTGTGTTTCGAGGGCTTTGCAAAAATCTGCAGAGGCATTTCTACGGAATCATTGTTAACCCTCAGGCTGATCCCAAAACTGAACGAACCAGATGCTGGAATTTGTTAGTGAACACCTGGAAGAATAGGTGGAATTCTACCGAAAAAGGAGCATTACCAAAAAATTCGTTCCCGACGTAGCTGCACTACTTTCATCATCCACCAGAAAATGGTTTTCACCCTCACTGTTTACCTCCTATATACTAACTGGACATGGTTCGCTTAACGCAAAACTACTAATTCAGACTTTGTAATACAGTCTCCTGTCGATGTTGGCTATCGGAAGACTCTTCTCACGTACTTTTTGAATGCTCCATTTATGATTACCTAAGATTGGCTCTTAAGGCAACAGTACCAAACTTGTCTCCCGGATGTGAGAAGACACTCATATCTGTCAACAATTTCCAGGCCCTTCAAACCATCTGCAGTGCTGCTTTTAATCGCAGGAAGTCTTTCAATGTTAATGCAAGCAATCAAACTGAAAACACTTCGTAAATGAAAATGCAACCTGTTGTCTCGTTTGTCGTCCTGATGACGTAAAGTCCAAAATTTTTCTGGTTTTCAAGAACACACGAAGATTTTAACAGATGCTACATTTTTCTGGTTCATTCTTTATCAAGACTCTCCACAACTCATTCGTTCCTCTGCACGGTGATACCGTCATTGACTTCTGATACCACCCCAAATTAACAGAATTATATCTAGAACTTGTTCCTGCTGACACTGCATAAAGACATGGGCAAAGACATAGATAAAGATTTTTTTATTTTATTATTTTTTTGTTTTATTTTATTTTATGCTATTCTCTTTATTTTTTCGTCTTCTGCTGTCTCCTGGGAGTGTGTGTGTGCTTGCGCTGTTGCCGGCTTGCTGGCACGGGGTTCTTTTGAATGGCTCCAAACTCTTTGGACATTCAATCCGTGACTGTTGAGGTTGGCCATGGTACATGAGTAGTTGTGGCCTACCTCCCTGTGGTGTAGACGGACCCTGGGCAGGCTTTCCAGGTGATCGCCTGTCTGGTGACAAAACGGCCATAAACAACACACACACACTGCAGGAACATAATATTACACACATTTCTGGTCTGTTACAGTACAAAGGCGGAGTTGAACTTTCGTTCAGGTGCCGTCCTACATAAGATACTATACATGTCTACATCACGGATCCACCAGATCTAAATGCGTGTGTCGCTGGAACATAAGAGTATTTTTCACGAAACCCGAAAGCTCACGATAAGGAGAAAAACTATATGGTCGATATTTTCCTAAGCGAATTTAATATGGTTAGAAGACGATTTAGGAATCTCCAGCTTTTTTTTTTTTTTTTTTTATGGAGAGAGAACAAAACCGAGCTCGAGTATGGAAGGGTAAATTCCATATACTAGAGAGTGAATGAATAAAAGGGGGATGTAAGAAGTGAGGACACGAATAGTTCTTTTCCAAAGTATATGAGGGATTCCATCAGGTACACACGAGTAGTCTTTCTTTAGGTGCTTTACAGCAGCAGCAAGATCAGGCTCGTTAATTTTGATCGTGGATGTAACGTCGTTGAACGTAAATCGAGAGAAATCATAAGAGGTTCTGTCGGTATGCACGCCTTCGAAAGACTTAAGTGGGAAAACTCAGATGCGATTTTAGCAGCTTCAGTTATGTTTGGTTTTTATGGCGCAAGGGCGACTAAGGCTATGATGCGCCAAGTCCAGCAGCTTCAGTAATAATGCGGTCCGAAGGTTAAGGACGTAACCATTGTTTAATTGGAAGATATCCAGTTGCTAATCGTAATAACGTGGCGCTGGTGCTGATGAAAGAAATTAAGCTTTGCAATTTTTTGCAGTCAGATCTTATTTCTCTGAACTTCAGGAAATCACAGGCCAGTTTAGTTTTAAGGTACAGAGAATGAAGCTTAGATATTGACTTTATTAATTTGATAAGTTTGTTAAACCAAAAAAGGATATTTTGGGCTTTCAGGACTACTGCAAGGAACACGAAAATACACCATAACGCGATTATCAAAGAAGGATTCGAAAAGAGAATTAACATCACTAGAGATGGCCAAATCGATTAAAGGAGAAGAGAAGAATTAATATCTGTTTCCTGAAATTATACCGGGTGTCTAAAGAAACTACATGATTAGTAATAAGATGTTTATTTAAACAAATAGCTTTGTGATCAGACGAAATAATGCTAGGAACCACTTCTGGCGTGATGAGCTCGTTAGAAAAGACTAAATTTGAATAATTTAAGCTCCTGGTAGGAGAGAAGTAATACTGATGCAAATTGAATTTATCTATCACGTTGACCAGCGGAAGGGAGGACGAATCCTGGTGGTAGGGATGCAAGATAATTCGCGGAAGATTTAAGTAACCTATAACAGTAATGCGATTAGATGACGATACTGCTGTTAAGTTACTGGCAAAAATAGAAACTGCGGTAAATAAGAACGGGGGGGGGGGGATACCACCACTTTGCTTATTGGAGGCTCGAAGTGGTGAAACCCATGTTTAGTCTCTAGAGCAAAGTTTCCGGCATTCCCTCCATACTTCTCTTTCAACCCATGCACGGTACTAAGTACTATAGGTTTTGATACCTTTCGTGTTTGGGGTTTCCATAAAAAAAAAAAAAAAAAAAAAAAGAAGAAGATATAGCGTGAATCTAAAGATTCCTTGAAGAGGAGATGAATTCCTTCTATGTCGTTGAGGGGTCCTGAATTGAGTAGCCTTAAAATCGAAGTCAAAGAACAAAAACACTCAAGACACGATTTCCGCGGTCACGCTGAGGCGCTTGGAAGTGAATATGCCATCCGGGATAGCGTCAAAAAGTTTTAGTGAATACCGAAATATGATAATCAGTAGTATGTTGCATGTCTAGAATTACGTTAGCATTGCGTAAAATACTCTGATAATTTTGGTAATAAAAGTAAAATATTGTTTCGGTTATATCCAATGTCTAAATGAGTGGTGGGTAAGGATGATAATGATTGCTATTGATTTTTAACGTGTGATTTTGAATTGAGCATGAATAGAGGTACTCGACGACAATTGCGTCATTTTTCGTCATTGAATGAATGATTCAGAGTGCCTGGAGGCCAGTGAGCTAAATTAGCAACAACACAGGAATCCTTATATTCGCATAGTATACAAATACGATTTAATTTTTTTTTTTTTTTTTTTTTTTTTTTTTTACGAATATAGAAGCTAATGTTAAATACTTCTTGGCGAAAATTGAGAACGTTATCATCTGAAACGTTAAGGGAACGGCCTAGAAACGAAAAAAAATAAGTTTAGGAATTGAAGATGTCAAATTATGTTTCTTAAAAAAATCAGCAAGGTTGGATTTCCAGTCATTGCATAATATTTTCGAATTGGGGAACTATAGAACTTGAAAGAGCCTAAGCATGGGAAGATTTAATGTTGTAGTTACATTTGATGGTGAATTATTTATTGCAGATTTATCTTTAGTGGTTTTATAATTAAACACTCTGAAATAAGGGGTTGTACAGTACAGGAGATAGGTGGGTAGCACTAATGCAATCTACGTGTGTATGTTGCTAGTAGCCTAATCTACCCCTTCAGTAGCCAGAGAGTGAATCCTTTGAGGCAGAAGGTATTGGCTGGTTAAATGGGTTTGAGGTAACAACGGGGGTGGTAGACGTGATTACAGCGACAATATTGCTTGAAGGAGATATAATGGGATAGTAATAACGGTATCAGAGTGCAATTCAATTACTTCAGAGGCTTTCCTGTCGAGTGGCCGAGAAACTTTAGAATCTATAGTGGTGTAATTGAGCACTGAAACTAAAACGAAAAAAGTATGATTACAAGGGACACCCAAAAGGAAACGTTAAGCTCCCCTGGATTCAAAGCATTACACAGAACGAGTTGAGTGGTCGTATGATGGTCAAAAGAAAGCTCATTGCGAACTGGAGTACTAACAGTGTGGAGAATGTTAATTTCCTGAGAAAGGTGAGAAGTATAATTTCCTGATTTTACTGAACGATGTCTTTAAAGTGGATAAGGCAATTTCTTAGATAGATGGTGAGGAATGTCAATTCCCAGCAAAACAAGGTTCAGTAGCAACAAAGCAGAAAGTTCGCTGTTTTGTTGGTCAGGGATAATAGATATCGTATAAAGGACTGCTGATCAGTAACTGCTAATTTGAAAGATTTTGCAAATATGTTATTTAACATTGTATTAGTTTGTGTTTATTACTATTTGTAGCATTAAAGAGGATACAGAGTACTTTTTGGGTCTAACGGCACCAGGGATTTACCCCATCTCCGCGTATGTTCTTTGTATCGAGGACAGTACGCTGTCAAGGCCAGAGGTTTAAAAGTGTGTGGATCATGTATTGTGTAATATGTTGTGTCCCTTGTTCCTCTGGCTTGTTAGCCGCCAGGCCCCAGATGGGACCTGTCGTTTACGTACTCCGCCACGTGGAGGCTAGCCAGGTGTTCCCTTAAAGTTTGCTCTGGCAGGTCCTACCACCTATTTTCCTGAGATTTCAGTGGCTAGGACCTTAAAAAAAAAAAAAAAAAAAAATCTTCTTTTCTTTTGGGCACAGATGGTACATTACACGCAACTTAGAGGGGCTATATGGGATAAGCGCTGGAGGTAATAATATTTCCTAATAGGTCGGGCATGAATTTTGGTGTTTTAAATTTGGACGTGTGGGGCAGGCGCTGTTGTAAAGAGAAAGAGATGGGAGGGAAGGTGGAAGACTGGGGGGTTGGAAATTGGAAGTAAGGGGTCTATAGGGAAGATGACCCCCGTTGAAATAGTGGGGCATGTCCATGCCCCACCAGAGGAGAAAGAGGGGTGGCAGGAGGGGGAGGAGACAGCAGGCCGCCCCCTCCCCCCCTGCTAGGGAAAGAGGAGTAAAAAGCAGGCTAGACGGAGCCGGGGCGCTATATGGCATCATAAGATGCAATCTTCAAGGTCCGAGTCCAATTTTCGTCTTTGCATTGGTCCAGTGGAGGTCCAAGTCCAGAAGTCAGGTCCAGTTTGTTACGTTCATGTGTTTTATCTGCTTCAGGTGGTCACTATTTCAGAGTTTCGCAGTCATCTCAGGTAGTTACGTCTGTGTTTTCATAGGTTAGTGATGATGTGGCATGGATCTTTCTTTCAAAAAGTTTGCGGGCAAAGATGGTGAAAGCCCGGTAATTATCTTCCTCTTGCAATATTATTTCTTCTCGGTTTTTTAGCAAGGAGTTGATGCGTGTATATAGCTGACATTTGAGGTCCTCGTAGTTGTCACAGTCATGGATAAGATGTTCCCATGTTTCCTCCTGACCGCAGTTACAGCTCGGGTTGTCAGAGATTCCCAGCTCATGGAGTTTTCCTCTGAAGGAGCCGTGTCCTGTAAGAAGGAAGGTGGTGTGCAAGCCAGGGGAAAACCAGGACGGGGAAATAGGATATACCCTGCTGACATCGGGTATAAATTTTTTGGTGACTTGACCTTTTGTGGTAAGATTCCATCTATTTTGCCAGATAGATTGCAGGTGTTCCGTTAACCTCTTATTTTCTGAAGATTTGCTTTTCTGTGGATCTGTTGTGTAGCCTAAATAAGTTGTGGCATTAAAGAGGATAGGCGCTCCATGTTGTTAAAGCGAACGAGTTGAGACTTGAGTTTATTAAGGTCAATTTGCATTGAATGTACTGTAGTTTCAAGATCGCTGATAAATTTATGCCCGGAGGCGTCACGTGATTACTTCTACGAGAATACTATGTAGTATGGACATGAAGTTCAGTAATTTATCGTCGTTGCATTTCAAGTATATGGCAGGATTTTACAAGAGCAAGTTTTCAATCTCATTCTCCGAATCGGTGGAACTGTCGAGACATTGATCTTGAGTAACAGGAATAACCGGCGTTTCATCCGATGTCGAGGGGTAGGGAAGGAACAGACGACGCTTTAGCGAGTTCGCTCTCAGATGCAATGTCCATACGTAATGAGGCGGTGGAAAGGAAGCAGATGACTTCGAAAGTCTAGAAGTTAAGCATTTCCAAGAACTCGGAGTATTATATTAGTTTTTTTTTTTTTGTTGTTGTTGTTTTCTGTACAGCGGAATACTAGAGACAAAACATACCTCGAAAACCCAAATAAGATAACCCGATGTTTCATCGTTGCAAATACCTGATCCTTCATAATTAAATTTAAAACAATATATTAAGATATAAAACTGAATAACTAAAAGAAAAAAAAAAAAACTAAAAACAACTTACCCGAGGCAATTGCGGATGAGAAAAGCAACGAACACCTTCTATAATTAAAAAAAGTCGAACATAGTACATACGGATAAAGAAAGGCAATGCAACGATAGCAGCAGTAAGAATAAACACGCGCAACCATCAGCAACAACGCCACCTCGAAAAATTTTCTTTTCAATGAACGTCAGACGCATGTTTAAGTAAAGCGCCACATTTCCCAAATCATCAAGAACTGAATTATTGAATTCATTAATTGATAAGTAGACACTATACTGTATTTACTTTTCACTTCAATTACTCACAGAAATACAAAAACATTCAATTAATTTAGGAAAAAAAATCGAATCCACAAGAAATATATCGCAGGCGTACATTAATTAATGTGTTTTTTCCCCCCCTTCGGTTGTTAGATGTAGAACTTACTAATGTCAGATAACCTAATACAAACGAACAGATTGTTAGTGTACTGAAATTGTAATTTTATTATAAATATTTCAATTTTTAAGCCTAAAGAATTTTTCAGATTTTTTAAATAGTCATTAAATAAATAAATCACGTTTCAAAATTTTTTGTTTGTTGTGGGGTTTTAGGCTCGTCAGCAACTTAGACCATATTGCGTCATATCTTATGCCTGTAAATTGCGTGTGTTCTATGGTCGATTTACCTGTTCGCTGTACGAAAAAAACTGGGAGTAAAAACCATGCCACCCTCGCCTGAAACCAACTCGTAACTTTTGGGGCTGACGAATGCTCAGGAACGAGAGTGCTGCTGCACACGCTTTTTCAGTGGACCGTGGTTCAAGGCCGTGACTACTAAATAATCATTAACGATTGTATTCATGATGTTTTGTAAACTCCTGTAACCTCAGTGGCGTATCCAGGTGTCATCATAAGGGGGGGGGGGGCAGACAACCAGGTCCAGGAAACATTGTAAAGGGGGAGGGAACTTGGCGACTAGGCGTGTGAGTTTCTTTTAGAACGCCTCCTGCTTTCTGTTTCTTTAATTTCAAATTTTTGGTTAAGGGGGGCATATGCCCTCTCTGACCACCCCTGAATATGTTCCTGTCTAACCTGGTGGTCGTGCCCAAGTATAATCAAGGTATGTTTATTTAAGATGTAAGCTTTTCTTAGGAAAAAAAAAAAGAATGACTGTCTCTATCAGGATGAACCAATTTTATAACTTAACGCCAATCCTTGAATAAGAACAGAAACATTATTATAATTTAGATTGCAGAGACTCCATGCATCTCACTTCGTAGAAATATTACTCTGCCTAGCAGAAATAGTAACACTCAACAGGGAAATCTCCAGAATTAAACATATCAGCCTTTCAGTAATAGAAACTGAAAGTTATCCACTTAGGAAATCCCATAATGAAAGATAATGGAGAAACGAAATATATTCATTTGGGAAATCGTCCAAGGAAACAACTAATTGGGTATATCTGCCTCAGAAAAGTTCTCACAATGAATGCGTTTAATTAAAGCACTACATTTTGATTTCGTAACTGTACAAGTTTTGGTGCTTGTACTTGTATGTGAAAAGCAAACGGATCCTTGCAAGTTGATATGACAAATTCAGGATTAGGTAAGAATATAAGATTTCAAATTCTCTACTTAACTGTTAAGTCCAGACTACTTGTCGTGAGATGAGTGAGGTTTTTTCCCCTAAACGTCTCGTGTTTATTGGCTAGATTTTCAGTTAAATCTTACATCGGGCTACGTCGTTTCCTAATGTTCATTACATGTAATGCTGATTATATAATTGTCAGAATTAGAGAATTGAATAGGTTGTCAGAATTATACGATTGAATCTTTATGATTATATATTTGAATTATATATTTGAAAACCCTTCATACTGCGGATCTTCAGCTTGTCTCTCAGGT
The DNA here is from genome assembly GCF_048544385.1 of Mastigoproctus giganteus. Lineage (NCBI taxonomy): Eukaryota > Metazoa > Arthropoda > Arachnida > Uropygi > Thelyphonidae > Mastigoproctus > Mastigoproctus giganteus. The sequence continues at coordinate 141,957,326 of NC_143576.1, forward strand.
TGGGGAAGTGTCCTATGCACTTTAAGCAGGTCAACATAGTTCCAATGTTGACCTGTTAGTTTAACTTCTGTTCGGGGTAAAATTATGGAGTCCCTCGTTAAAGATGCATTGCAGGATCATCTAAACAAGACTGCAGCAATAATTCAGACACAGCATGGGCTTGTTAAGGGAAAGTCTTGTCTGACAAATTTGATTGGTTATTATGATGTGGTTACAAAGGAACTGGATGAAAAAAATAATTTTGATATCATATACTTGGATTTCACGAAAGCTTTTGACATGTTGCGCATGGAAGACTACAGTACAAATTGGAGCAGAATGGTATTGAGGGTAAATTGCTACAATGGATAAAAGGATGGTTGAGTGGGAGAAGACAGAGGGTAGTAATAAATCGGTGCTACTCTTCGTGGAATAATGTTATTACTGAAGTCCCACAGGGTTCGGTGTTGGTTTCACTGTTGTTTTGCATATTTATCAATGATATTGATGAAGATATATCAGGCTTAGTGTCGAAGTTTGCAGATGATACAAAGGTTGGCAGAGTTGTTAATTACAGTAATGGTAGTGTGCTACTGCAACAGGATCTAGAAAATTTGGACAGATGGGCTGAGAAGTAGCAACTGAATTTAACCTTGACAAATGCAAAGTACTGCATATGGGTAGAAGTAACCCCAGAGAAACGTACCAACTATGCGGTACTACACTTAAGGTGGTAGAAAATGAAAAAGACCTGAGAGTAATTGTGCAGTCAGATATGAAGTTTTCTGAGCAATGCAGACAGGCTGCCAGGGCAGGTCATGGGGTTTTGTCAATGATATATAGGAATTTTGCTAGCAGGGAAAAGGAGGTGATTGTCCCTCTGTATAAGGCAATGGTCAGGCCACGCCTTGAGTACTGCGTACAGGTCTGGAGGCCTCATTTTAGGAAAGATGTAGATTTGCTTCAGCGTGTACAGAGAAGGGCAACAAGATTAGTGAAGGGAAAGAAGGGATCCTCTTACCAAGAGAGGCTTAAGTTCTGCAAATTGCAATGGTTCGAGACTAAGCACCTGCGCGGAGATCTGATTGAGGTGTATAAGGCCTTGAATGAGTTGAGTACGCTGAATTCTGATGGGATTCTTCCACTTGTTCAGATTACGAACCTAAGGGGGCATAAATTCAAATTAAGAAAAGACAGATGTAGAATAGATGTGTGGAAATTTGCCTTTAGCCAATGAGTGGTTAATTGCTGGAACAAACTTCCATCTGTCGTTGTGGAAGTTGATAGGTTAAATAAATTTAAGGAGGAACTGGACAAACATTTTTTTTTTTCCTTTTTGGCTGATGCTGCATAAGCTCATACACTGCTTTCTTGCATCACATGCCACTGTTGCTACTACTACTATTTTCAAAAAAGGTTATAAAAATGATGTAACTGATTACAGACCCATATCCTTGCAAAACAGCCTTGCTAAACTCTTGGACACAGCAGTACACAAACATCTCTTCGAACTTTCATTGATCAGAGTCAACATGGTTTCTGCAGGGGCAAGTCAGTAGTCACAAATTTGCTTCCTTTCTGACAATATACCTCTGAAGTTCTTGATAACCACCTTCAAGTTGATGCAGTCTACAAAGATATATCTAAGGCATTTGATAAAGTCCCGCACAAACAACTTCTGGAAAAACTTAAGCTATATGGTATCCGGGACCCTTTGCTCTCTTGGCTACGGAGCTATATTACGCATCGTTCCCTGAGCGTTATCATCAATCAAGTGAACTCAGACTGTTTTATAAGAAGAGGACCCCTTTTTGAAAGAAGTTTGAAATCAACTGGAATCAATCCATTGAAGCATCGGTTGGAAAAATGTATTGATTCCAAAGAAGACTATGTTGAAAAAGAACGTGTAACCAGTTTTTAAACCACCTTAATTAATAAAGGACATTTTTATAAACAATTTGTTATGCTTCTATAAAGTGCTAAAACAAAACTAATTCATAATGAAAGAAAGTAAAGAACGGAGATGGAGACATAACTGTTATTAGACATCCCAAGAAATTTGTGAAATCTCTTAATAGGAACCTTGTCACGAACCCAGTTTACTAAATCAAGAGATGTTTTAGGACAGGGCGGCTCCTAGAATGTTAATTCAGCAACGTTCATCAAGTGTTATGAATATCCTCTTCTCTACATCAAATAGATATGAATAGTAACATCACCCGAGGATAGCTCTCGTGGGTGGTACAGTTGGTAGAATCGCCGCTCTCCCCACACCGGGTGGAAAAGACCTGAGTTCGAATCCCGTCTATGACGTGAGGATTTTAAGGTGTTATGCTATTTTAGGTTCATACATGCATTATATCTGCTTTCTTTAGACGCGATAACGAAGCCAAATGCTGGTTCCAAATCGCTGTTTCTAGTTATTTGTAACTTATTTGCTAGTCATCGTGCTACATTTTGGAGCCGGTCTGCGCGGGTAACAAATTGGCATCGTCACCGCCCTTCCCGCACCGAATGGCAAAGACCCGGGTTCGTACCTCATGAATGATTCGAGGAAGTTGTGTGGGCTTTTTTCATTTCTTGGGTGGGTTAGTCGGTCTCAGGCATTTTCCCCCAGGAAACATGGGATTTTTCTTCCAACAAACAGGCAAATCGACCAGAGAACGTACCAATTCACGAACGTACCACTGGACAAATTAATGCATATTCCGGGTGGTCCTAGCATTAGTAAAGGCACATGATGCAAGAAAGCAAGCTTATATAGATCCAGCCAAAAAAAAAAGACCCTTCTCATTTCACACACCCACTCATTCCAAATGTGTCTAGTTATGCCTTGAATATATTTAAGCTATCAACTTCTACAATGACAGATGGAAGTTTGTTCCAGCAATCAACCATCTGCTGGCTAAAGGCAAAATTCCACACATCTGTCCAACTCTCTTTCCTCAATTTGAATTTATGCTCTCTCAGGCGATTATTCTGAACAAGAGGAAGAATCCCATCAGCATTAAGCATGCTAAAACCATTCAAGGCTTGATACACCTCAATCAGATCACCTCACAGGTGCCTAGTCTCCAGACATTGTAATTTGCAAATCTTACTTTCTTCGTAAGAGCAACCCTTTGTTCCATTCACTAATCTTGTTGTCTTTCTCTGTACTCGTTCCAGCAGCTCTACATCATTCTTAAAATAAGTCCTCCAGACCTGTATACAGTACTTAAGGTGTGGCCTGACCTATACAAGGGGATAATCACCTCCTTATCCCTGCTAGAAAAATTCCTGTATATCATTGACAAGACACCATGAGCTACTCTTGCAAACCGTGTGCACTGCTCAAAAAACTTCATATTTGCCTGTACAATTACTCCAGGTCCTTTTCGTTCTCTACCACTGTCAGTGTAGTATCACACAGTTGATACGTTACTCTGGGGTTACTGCTACCCATATGCAGTACTTTGCATTTGTCAATGTTAAACTTCAGTTGCCACCTCTCAGCCCATCTGTTCAACTTTTATAGATCACTCTTGCAGCAGTGTACTGTCATTAGTGTCATTTAAAACCCTGCCGACCTTTCTAGTGTGACATTTATATTTCTATTTCCCTTTGGAGCCACTAAACTTTAGTTTTGCCCATTTATCGCTTAGAGTTAAATATATATATATATATATTTTTTTTTTTTTTCAAAACGTATAATTTCAGTTATATTTCCACCCCATGCCTTTCATACAAGATCTGTATATATCAGAGAAATTAGGTTGCTCGTCAGTCATCAAAAATCCCTATCTAATTTGTTCTGAAAGAAAATAACATCTACACGCCAAGAACAATCAAATCCGATTAGCTAAGCACCGAATTCCATGTAGCAGAAGAGACAGTATCTCAAAGAAGTTAAATGAATTGATAATGGAAGCGCGAAAAAATATGAAAAATCTACGTCATTACTCTGCAAACATCGCCGGATAACTGAAAGGCTACTGATGAGTTTTTCATTAGTTGTATGAAAATCTACCGAACAAAATGGCATTGCCTTGGGATTATGAAATTAAAGAACGTTGGCGATTAGTTCCAGAAGTATTAAAGAGAATATGGTATTTATATTTTTTTTTTCTCAAAAATAAAAAAAAAGAAAATGGTTAACAGAAACAGCGAACCATTACGATGAGATGAAATGATATTAAAGTTCAAAATTAAAACGAAAGAAACTGAATGAAATAGATACTGTATACAGGGTGATTCACTACCAGTGCGACAAACTTGCAGGAGGTGTAGGGGGCACAAAGACGAATTGGAATCACATAGCATTGCAGGGTCCGAAATGCCTTCGTCATGCGGTAGAGGACGTTGAACGGGAGGTCGCGTGAACAGCGATCCCGCTGGAAGTCAGCATTTGCGAACCGGTTCCCGAGGCAGTAGGATGGACGCGTATTCAAACGTTGAACTGACCGACATGCACTTCGCGTATGGAGCTGCGGACTGTAACGGGCGCGCCGCTCTGCGCTTGTACCAGGAACGTTTCCCGCACAGGCGAGCCCCTCATCATAAGATTTTCGCACGTGTGCACAGAAGGCTACGTGAGACTGGTTGTTTCATGAGAGGTACCATGAATCGAGAGCGAACGACGAGGACGCCAGACAATGAGGAGAATGTCCTACGTCTTGCAGAAGGCAATCCGAGTACGAGTACTCGAGCGATAGGCCAACGATTGGGTATTTCCCAATCCACTGTATGGAGGATACTGTCAACAAACTAAATGAGTTCATACCATCTGCAACGCGTCCAATCATTGGAGCCTGTGGATTATCCACTCCGGAGGACTTTTGCTACTTGGTTTCTTCAACAGAGTGCGGCAGACAGCGCATTTGCTGCGTCCGTATTGTTCACGGATGAGGCAAGTTTCACAAGAGAGGGAACCCTCAATCAACATAACGCCCATTTGTGGGCTTTGGAGAACCCCCATGGTACGCGAATATGTGCAACTCAACGCCGTTTCTCTGGCAATGTTTGGACCGGCATTGTTGGAGACCACCTCATTGGACTGTACCTTCTGCCCCCTCGTCTGGAGGGTTGGGCATACTTGATCTTTCTACAGCAAGTCCTTTCCGACCTTATTGAAGAAGCACATGTTCCTCAGTCGTTGCGCCGCTCAATGTGGTTCCAGCATAATGGGGCTCCCCCACATCACACCAATGACGTCCGCCAACACCTAAACGTTACATTTGGACAGCAATGGATAGATCGTGGTGGTCCGGTTCATTGGCCTTCTAGATCGCCAGACCTATCATGCCTGGACTACTTCTGCTGGGGTCAAATGAAGACATTGGTGTATGAGACCCCCGTTGATTCAGTTGAAGACCTCGTCGCTCGCATCTCTGTAGCTGCCGGGGAGATTCGAGACACGCCAGGAATCTTCCAGAACGTTAGGGATTCCATGCGGCGATGCTGTGAAGCCTGTGTGACTGCTTCTGGTCGAACTTTCGAACACCTTCTGTAGCATGGCTTTTTGCCAATGTAAAACTTGTCATTAAAATGATTTCTGTTACACTAACGAGGTGCTGTTTCTGTTCTTTTTCTTTGCTTCTTTGTTCACGCGACCTCCCGCATGACGAAGGCATTTCGGACCCTGCAATGCTATGTGATTCCGATTCGTCTTTGTGCCCCCTACACCTCCTGCAAGTTTGTCGCACTGGTAGTGAATCACCCTGTATATATAACAGCATGAAGTGATATTGAGCTATAATTTATAATATGTGGTATTTATAAATCCGAGCTTCTTTTATTTGCTCTCTGTTATAGGATAGCAGCCCGAAATCCCAGTCCAGCGTATCTTCCGAGCCCTATGGCGAGATCGCTACACGAAAGACAAGCCCGAGTACGAAGCACCGTCGATCTGGAGTTAAATCTAGCCCACAGTTTCGCACTCACTGTGATCACGAAGTGGATTCAGGGAACTGTAGCCTTCAGCATGGTGGTAGTCCTCCATTACCCTCATCATGCGACAGCTTTACAAAACTCAGCAATTCAACTCTTCAGACAACTTTTCTTGCTTCCAATTATAGGTAACCTTTTTTTATTTATTTTACTCATTTTCACACTAATTTACTGGCTTAATTAATTCACATTTTGTTTCATTTTTGTATTTCCAGTACTTTTTTTTTAAGTGTTCTTTTATTATAATGCAAGATAGAAAATGCTATTATTACGTGATAAATAGTTATTATCCTTGTACAGTATATAAAATAAATTTATCTCCTATTAACCCCAGGAGCTCACATCTGGTGAGTATGGGCTTGGCACACCTAGGGTCCTGAGCTGGATATCATCATAAGCATCAGGTTTCCTTGCACCATGTGGCTGGTAATAATAATAATAAGAAGAAGAGGATGAAGAAGGTACAATACGCTCACCTGCACACACAAGCACCTAGCATAGCAGTTCACTCGAATGATAAGGCACCCAGAGACAATCCCGAAGTTTCTCACTGAAGGAGTCACATATCTGAAGCCTAAAGACGAATATACAAGAAACCCAGCGAAATACAGGCCAATCACCTTCCTCCCAACGATGTACAAGATCCTGACCAGCTGCATAACTAAGAAGATATCAGACCACTTAGAGAGTCAGAACATAATGGCCGAACAGCAGAAAGGATGCAAGCGGAGGAGCAAAGGATGCAAGGAGCAATTAACCATAGATGCCGCCGTTATGGAGCAAGCCTACAAGAAGCACCGCAACCTGTACACGGACTACATCGATTACCGCAAAGTCTTCGACTCCGTACCTCATAGCTGGCTAATAGAGACTCTGAAGATCTACAAGGTCAATCCGATAGTGACAAACTTCCTAGGAGAAACAATGGCGAAATAGAGTACCACCATTAAAGTCGAGAACATCACAACCAGGCCAATTCCCATTAGAAGAGGAATCTTTCAGCGAGATACTCTGAGCCCACTGTCGTTCTGTCTAGCACTCAACCCACTATCCACCATGCTTAACGGCAGCAAGTATAGATATACCCTCAAAGAAGGAAGAAAGAACATGTACACCCTCACTCACCTGATGTTGTTGTTGTGGGGGTTTGATGGCGCATAAGCTGCTTTGGCTATAATGCGCCTCCGCCTGATGTACATGGATGACATCAAGCTCTACGCGGTAATCGAGAAGCAACTACTCCGGATCACCGAAGAATTCAGCAAGGAGATCACGATAGAATTTGGTCTAGACAAATGCAAGACCCACACACTGCACAAGGGAAAATTAGTTGGCCGAAACTACCAGCTGCTGACTGGTAAAGAGATCGAAGCTATACAGAAGGAGAGACCTACAAATACGTAGGGATGATGCAGGCTCAGCAGTTAGAGCACAAGGAAATCAAGAAGTGCGTGACCGAAAAATATCACCAGAGACTCGGAAGCCTGCTGAAGGCAAAATTGAACGGAGGGAACACAGTTAAAGCCATAAACACCTATGCAGCTCCAGTACTAACATACACCTTCGGGGTCATAGATTGGACTAACACCGAACTAGAAGATATCATGCGAAAGACAAGGACAATGATGACCAAGAGCCGTCAATACCACCCGAAGTCAGCAGTGGATAGACTAACAGTAGCTCGAAAAGAGAGAGGAAGATGCCTGATAGACCTTATAGAGCAACAGAAAACGGCAATAGTTAACCTGAAGAATTACTTCTAGAACAACATAAGGAAGATAGATAAGTGGTATACCCCACTCAACCTAAGCTAGGAACCCCCTCCCGCACAGTCGGCACAAGAAACGAAGTTAGAACGATGGGCAAAGAAGACACTCCATTGCAGACACTACAATGACCTCCATCAAGATCACATCGATAACATTGCTTCTAATGCTTGGCTCACCAGCAGGACGGACGCTCTTCCCCGAGACTGAAGGATTCGTGCATGCCATTAAGACCAGGTAATCAACACCAGAAATTATAGAAAATACATTGCCAAGGAGCCCTGAGTATCCGATAATACATGTCGACGATGCCACCTGGCCTCAGAAACCATCCAACACATTTCCATGGGATTCAAGGTGATCACCCAGACTGAGTACACTCATAGACACGACCAGGTAACCAGAATAATACATTAGAAGCTAGCAAGGCAATACCAGTTGATCGAAGAAAATGTACTGTACTACAAGTACAAACCCCAGGCAGTACTAGAGACCCCAACCCACATGCTGTACTGGGATCGCGCCATAATAACAGATAGGACAATCCAGCACAGCAGACCAGACATAACCCTTGTGGACAAGAAGGAAAAGACTACCTATTTGATTGACATAGCGGTACCCAACACTGGCAATGTCCAGAAAACCCATGAGGAAAAAATTAGGAAGTACTGTACACGAACCTGAGACGTGAGGTCAAGGAGATGTGGCATATGCAAGAAGTATCGACCATCTCGATCATCGTGTCAACCACCGGTATGGTGCCAAAGACTTTACATAGCAGCCTAGCAGCAATAGGTCTCCCAGAGAACACCTACAAGGAATTCCAGAAAGTCGCAATCCTGAACACCTGTAGAATAGTCAAAGATTTCCTCGATCAACAGTAACACCAGACATTACAACCGCCCTGTGTACTTGGTAGCAGTACCCGTCACGGAGTGGAATCCCTCAATCAGGGAGAAATAATATAAGAGCAACAATAATAATAATAATTTTAAACTAGTAATAAATTTAAAATGAAATTGTTTGTTACTACTTTGTTATTTCACTATCAATAAATTTATCGCATGATAAATTTACAACAAAAAAGCTACTGGAAACTGGAAATCTCACTGAAAAGTTTCATGACGGTTTCGGTATCCGCTTCCATTTGCAGATCACATCACTAATCTTTGACCTGGAGTTGGGGGTCTTCAGTGCCGTTGATGTGTTACGTGCAGACCGATTGCTTATGTTGCAACCTAATATCGTTCTGCGTCTATTAACTCCTTTGATCGTGGGATCTTGCATTCACAATCGATTCGAAGGTTTATGTGCATATTTACAGTTTTTTTTATTTATTTGACACGTGGTGTTTGGGTAGGACGTGACCAACTATCAACATAGAGATGTCAGGACATTAATGGTAGGAAGTGTATTTCTTAGCTGACCGTGAACTTGTCTCCAGATACCTCTCCTCTCTCTCTCTCTCTCTCTCCTGATGCCACAGCGTTATTATTACCATTCTTGATAGGTTTCAGGCTGCTCTATATAACTCAGCTTGCGACTGCCCTTCTAGCTTCCTGCCAGTAGATAACAACCATTCTGAATCTTATAGGAATCTAGGTTGCTTTCGATAAAAACAAACAACCTAATTAAATTCATTCTACTACTCCACATTAGAAATGAGCGTTATAGTCCGTACTCTTATGGGCCTGTCTTACTGGTATCTTACAAAACTGTCATACTAGGGCCGCCCAAGAACCAACTCATGCACACGTGTAAAATGTCCTATTATTTCGTGTGTGCTCTGGTCGATTTGCCTGTTTTACTGGAAGTAAAACCCGAGTTTCTGGGACGGGGTGGGCGAATCTTGCTATCTACACCTGAGACCAGTTAACTCAGTCACGGAGCGGGGAAAAAAAAAAAAAACCATTAAAGTTCCTCGTGTCATTGATAGATTAAAACCACGCGCCTTTTTCACCCTGTGTGAGGAGGATGGTTGTTATAATCACTGCGCTATCCGTGAAGCCGCCAGAAACTTATAGAGACGTTATATTTGATTTTATAATTAGTATTAGTAATGGCAAATGAAGCAGAATGCAAGCTTATACAGCATCAGAAAAAAAAAAAAAAAAAGAACTCTCCCATCACCTCTCCATCCACTTTTTTTAAAATTATATTGCATTATTCAATTACATAATGGCCTATTCAACTTTATGTAAGACTTTACTCAATTATATTTTAAGAAATAAAAACATGATTGTATAGCTAAATGTTGTGTTAAAATATATGGCTTTATAATTATCTCTGCTTTGATCGCATGGGTCATTGTGCAGAACAATGCTTGAGACATTTGAATCTTAAGGAACTCTATGTCAGGTAAATCTTAGTTAGGCAGTAACCAAGGATGCATGCTACTTGAGCAATGGAATGTGTTGACCAGCGGGGGATGAGGGAGATTCGTTTTGTCCACTGTATTGGTGAGAATTAATAGCAGAGTAACTAAGGCTGTGAGGCGTTAGTATTTAATGGCTGTAAATTGCTTGTATTCTATGGTCTTGTTTTCCCCACTGCTAGATGAAAAACTCGAGTTTCCGGGTAGAAAACCATGCATACCTGACTCGATTCGGGCTAATTTAGTCAAGGGATAAAAAATTCCATTCATCTTGACGGGATTCGAATCAGGTTCTTTTCCACGTGGTTGGGAAGAACAGTATTCGTAGCCTCTGTGGTAGTGGGGGCGAAAGAAAGTGAGTCCACCAAAACAACAAATGAGACGAGCTTGTGCATTTCTTCTGTTACTTATCAGTGATTATATATTGATACAAAGGGTACTAGGAAAGTTTTGCAATACAGCTTTGTTTATTTAATTTTTTCAAAGTAATTTCCTCTACATTCAATACACCTCTCCATCCTCCGAAACCAATCTTTAAACAAGTTCTGCCAAGTTTCACTAGGGAGTAAAGCACACTCGTTGTCCCAAGCCCGTAGAAGGTCCTCATCACTGGAAAACCGCCTCCCTTTTAGCTTCATTTTCACATGCGGGAACAGTGCAAAGTCGCAGGGAGCAAGGTCTGGACTGTAGGGAGGGTGCTCGAGAAGTTTCAGTCCTGTCGTGGTCAAATATTCGGTGCAGGCTTTGGCGCGGTAAGCTGGAGCATTATCGTGATGGAGGTACCAGGTGTCCATTCTTGACTTTGGCCGCAGGTTCTTCATAGATCCAATGACTTTAGGCAGACATTGTTCAGTATACCACTTAGCTGTGACTGTCTTCTGCGTGTCCAAAACGACACGTTCCACAATTCCACTCGATTTGAAAAATACAGCTATCATTTTCTTCTTTACAGATCGGGATTTTCTGACAATTACGGGTGTGTCGTCATCATCAAAGACCCAACTTTGTTTTGAGCCTTGGTCGGCAGATCGTAATAGTACAGCCAAGTCTCGTCACCTGTCACGATGTTGTTCACATACCGAGATTGTCCCTTATCAAACTTTTTTAACATCTCCCGGCACCAAGTCACACGTCGTGTCATCTGCTCTTCAGTCAGTTGATGCGGCACCCAGAGAGAACAAAGTTTCTTCACGTGCAAATGATCTTGCAGAATCGAACGAATTGCTGGTGCATTTAGGCCCAAAGTATCCTCTATCTGTTGGTAGGTCACTCGCCTGTTTTCGTCAAGCATTTTCCTCACAGCAGTAACGTTTTCCTCCGTAACTGACGTTCGTGGCCTTCCCGGCCTCTCAGAATCCTCCAGAGTGAAATTTCCCCTTTGGAATTCTGTATACCACCTGAATATCGTTGTACGATGTGGACAATCATCATCTAGTGCAAGAGTCATTTCTTCTAAGCACTGGTCTATGGTTAAACCACGCACGAAATTATACCGCAAAACTGTCCTTATCTCATTTCGTGACCACGATGCCATCGCAAGCACTTTACACTCTCACTACTAATGAATAACTGAGCCCATCGACTTGGCGTGGCGGCTACTATGCACGTATGAACATGTCTCAACATGCAGCAACAAGCAGCTTCCTGTGATTCATTGTTGCGTCATATTGCAAAACTTTCCTAGTACCCTTTGTATAATACTGGTAATATAATACGTAAAGTTTTACATTGGCGTAATGTAATATTTGGCACTACGCCGATGTGGTGTAGTGTAAAATCCATTGATAAATTCAAATATAGTTCGATTTCATTTCTGTAAAATCATTTTTTAATCATGCTGACTAAATGTCAGTAATATCAGCCCATTGTTGTAACAAATATATACGTATTTATAGGAAACTGTAATTTTTTTTTTAATTTATAGAGAGCGAACCTGTTGCCGCTCGCCACCTGCTACTGGGAGAGTGGACAGTCCCTGTCCAGTGATATATCGCCCTGCTGTTACCCACTCCACCCAGCTTGATTTTCTGGAATTTGCTGAACTTTTCCGCTCCTTCCTTGTACAAAGTCGCAAAGACCTCCTTGATGTGTTCGAACAAGTTGCTGTACCATACAAAGGTGTACAAGAATCTCTTGGTAAAGATGCGGATCTCTGTGTGCGATCATATAAGGCCTCTTCTCAAAATATAGTGGGTAAGTTTTGTGCAGATTCCTCATATTTCGTCACCACTGACTCGTCATGCCATTTATGATGAAATAACGATGTTTTTGTTGTTGGGTTTCAAGCACAACAGAGAATTAGAGCATGTTGCACCGTTGTGTGTTATGTTTTGTACAAGAGTGCGTATGCTCAATGGCTGATGTGCATATTGTGCGGGTAGAAAAACCCATATGACTCACGGGTTGAGTCGGCCTAACTACAGCCTCGATTGAAGAGGACTTTACAAATTCCTCCGCTTGTCGACGGGAATCAAATCTAGATCTCTCCAAACGAGTGACAAGTGCGAAACCACTGTTCTATCAGGGGGTACAATAATTCGGATCCATGGAATTGCAAGTTGAAAATTCACCCCAGGGGCTCACATCTGGTGAGTATGGGCTTGGCACACCCAGGGTCCTGAGCTGGATATCATCATTCTTCTCTTGGTGATTCCCTTTGACTCTCTCTCTCTCTCAGGGTAACTCTGGAATTTTTTTTTTTTTTTGGCTGGTGCAGCATAAGTCTAAGGCTTCCTTGCACCATGTAGATAATAATAATAATAGTAATAAAAACTATACAATTAATTACATGTTGTAGTAAATTTTTACTAGAAAGTAAAGGAGGTGGATGCAGAAATTAAGCTTTTCTAGGTTTTGTGAGCCTTCACTGAGTTGAAAGCCTACACGGTATACATACACTGAGTGATGTATATATGCACTAGGTGGTGATCACTGAATTATCACCACCCCTATGAAAACTGAATGCGCCCCGTTAACCACATGAGGTAGGAGAGTGCACAGTCAGTCGCCCTACGTAACATAGATAAGGTGTCAGTGGTTCAGCAGGTAGGTTTTTTTTTTTTTTTTTGGTAGTTGTTGGCGCAAAGGCTTCTGTGGCCATAATGCACCTCCCAAAGTTTTTGCAGTACTTTGATCCAAGCCCGAGGCGGGAATCGAACCCGCGACCTTTGTGTTGCCAGGCAGTCACTTTACCCACCTGGTCGGCTTCAGTAGGTAGTAAAATTCCGAGCATAATGGGTAAAATGAAGGATTTATCGAACTTTGGTAAAGGACAGATTTTGGGCGCTGGACGAGCTGGTGCCTCGATTTCCCAAATGGCTGAACTGGTGGGGTGTTCGAGAGCCACCATAGTTGATGCTGTTTTTTTTTTTTTTTTTTTCCCTCTTTCCATTCAAGATAGTCCCACCGATTTAAATACACTCTATACGATTTAAATCTGGTGACTTGGCTGGCGAGTTTAAATGTTCTGCCATTCCCTAGTTTTCCTCATGCCAGTTTAAAACAGCTCCTGAGAATCAGAAAGTTGTTATCCTGGATTACAAGAATATGGAAATCATAAGTTTCCCTGAAATAATCAGCAAAATTCACAAACTGATTATCCAGAATATTTTTATAGCAAACCTGATTGAGCCTAGTGGTATTTCAAGTAAAGGACTCAGCCTCCCGTAGTTAAGATATCCTTAAAGCATCACTGACCCACCACCAGTTCGTACAACACCTTGCACTTAGTCTGGATGAAATGCATCATTCTTTTGTATACTTGGTACCTGGAATCAGAACAGTGTTTCTCAACCTTTTATTTGCTTTGACTCATTTTTAAAGATGCTAAAATTCTGCGGTGCACTTTTAAAGACACTAATATTTTTCGGCACACAACAATACTCATATATTCACAAATGGGAAGTTATTTCTGTTGGGTATACAGTATTTAATAATACACTCATTATTTCTATAGTATAGGTGAACAGATCTAGTACTAGGAATCAAAACGTGATGTCAAATTGATCGCTGGAAGGCACAGTGCAAATAAACAATTTTTTATTATAAAACTTGGATTTATTCTTTTTTTTTTTTAATTTGCATTTTCTGTGGCACACTAATGTATCTACGCGGTAGCACAGTGGTATCGTCCCGTCCTCCCCACACCGGCTGGAAAAGCCCCACGTTTGAATCCCGTCGATCACACGAGGAACTTTAATGGGATTTTTTCACTCCGTGACTGAGTTAGTCGGTCTCAGGCCTAGAGAGCAAAATTTTCTGCCCTAAACACTTAATTTTTTTTTCGTCCAGCAAAACAGGCAAATCGACTATAAAACACAAACGATTAATCATTCTTCTCTATCTTGGTGATTCCTTTCTACCACCCTCACCCTCTCTCTCTCTCTCAGGGTAACTCGGGAATTTTTTTTTTTTTTTTTTTGGCTGGCGCAGCATAAGCCTCAGGCTTCCTTACACCATATAGCTAATAATAATAATAAAAACAAGCATATGACACACAGCATGGCATATTGATTTAAATATCCGGGTAGCCTAAAATAATAGTTTGGTTTCTTTTTGTCACAGAGGTTGAAAAACACTGCATTAGAGTATCATCAAATATTGAATTTGTCAGATCATATATCTTTCCAACCATGAATAGGCTACCTTTCATGAATTTCAGTCCACATTAGCTGGAATTTATGTGGAGTTGTTTCACACTGGTCTTTTTCGGTATTCAGTATCCATGTTATGCAGTTCTGTTCGCAGAGTTCTCTCAGAAATCGGTTGATGAGGTCCTTGGTTAACTGTTTTTAGATATGACTACAAACAATTTGTTTTTTTTTATAAAAAACCTAAACACGAGAGGTATTAGAACCTATAGTACTTAGTACCGTGCTTGGGCTGGAGGTTGAGAAGACGAAAGAAGATATTTGTTGACATTAGACATCTGTAGCCTGTAATTTTCAGGAAATACTTAAGAAGGAAGGTTGTTCTAGAAAACGGCAGTTGAATGAATAAACGAGGAAGATGAAAAGTTGGTTTTGGGAGTTTGAGGTTGGAAAGTAAATGGATGTCGGCTGGTGGCGGCACGTGTTCGGAATGTTTTGAAACAGAGAGCGAGAATTATAGACGCTAATTCAGAAGAACAGTGCCCATGCAAGTATTTGCAGAAAAGGCATGCAGCAGAAACAGTACGCCTGTGAGACAACGAGTGGACAGATTCTGTTAGAGAGGAGGCATTAATTAACCTAACTGCCCTCTTTTGAATGGAATCTAGAAGCCTGAGAGAGGTTTTCGGGGCACCGCCCCTGATGTGGGAATAATCTTCCATGGTAGGGCGGATTTCCGATTTGTACAGAGTGAACAGCTGTTTGGAAGAAAAGTAACGCCGAGAGCGAAAGAGAAAATCAAGTTTTTTAGATGCCCCAAAAGAGATATATCATATTGCCTAGAAATCGGAGTGTCATCAAAGATAAGCATAGGAGCAGAAGAATCCTTTTTGCGAGATATAAGACAAGACTGAGTTTTAAAAGTATTGAAATCAACTAAGTTGTCTTTGCCCTGGAGATCAGAATTTAAGGAATTGGTAGCTTATATTCAAGAAGTTAAAGCTGATTGAGCAGGGCAGGCAATGTTCCACAAAATGGAAAGTGGAATGCAATGTGCTATCATCGACAAAACTATGGATAGGATTTCCAGTCAATGGAAGAAGGTCATTAATATACGAGAGGAAAAGAGTGGGGGAAAGAACTGAACCTTAGGGGACACCAGCATTAGTGGAGAAGTTAGAAGACAGAGAGCCATCATCGTCAATGAGCGATCAGAGAGAAAACTGGATAACGAATTACAAAAAACAGGAAGATGGAAGCTTGTTTAGAAGACCTTTATGGCAAACACGATCGAAAGCCTTTGAGATGTGAAGAGCAACTGCTTGGGTTTCACCGAACTTTTCCAATGAATTTGTCCATAAATGGGTAACATAAGCCAGAATATCTCCAGTGGATCAACACTGACGGAATCCATACTGGCGATCGTTGATCAGACATCAGGTTTCTAGGCAGTTTAACAGTTGGCGGTTAACTGATTTCTCCATTACTTTAGAAAGGGTAGAAGTAATTGCTGTTGTTGTTATTTGGTTTTTAGGGTCATTAGAAACTAAGGCCATATTGTTCCGGGTATATGCAGTGGTCATTCCCTGACTTTTCCGCATCCTCCGTATTTCGTGGTCACGGGCTCGAACCCCGATCTAATCAAGAAGCATGTACTACGCACTGCTGCCCCTGCCCACCAGGCTACGGAGGCGACGAAGTAATTGCAATGGGACAATAATTGGATGGGAGGGACTTGTCACCCTTTTTAGGAACTGGCTGGATATGAGCAAATTTCCAAGAAGAAGGAAAAAAGCCCTTTGGAATAAGAAAGTAAAAAAAGGCGGCAAAGAACAGGAGTAAGTTCAGGAGCGCAGGTTTTGAGAACAAGGGGAGAAATACTGTCAGGATCTGGAGCTTTCTTAGCATCGAGATTCGTCAAAATCTTTCTGACATCCTTCTGACGGAAGACCACAGGAGGCATTGAATGGAGCATGTTGGGAATCTTGGGAGGTGTTTTACCAAGATCATTAATACATGAGTTGGAAGAAAAATGGGATGCTAGCATGTCAGCTTTATCCTTGGATGAAGTGGCAACAGAACCACCTTGTTTGACAGCGATGGACAAAAGTTGCAGCCAATAGCGTTGGCAAGAGACCAGAATGCTCGGTTACCATTAGGGCAAGAAGCAAGTTTTCTACTCTTAGCCTGTTCAAAATCTAGTTTGGACTGATTAATGACTGCTTTACAATTGTTGCGAGCTTTGATTTAGGCAGAAAACGAAACTGAAGAATTGGAAACAAACCAATTACGATATGCAACATTCTTCTCTTGAACAGCCTTAGCACATTTATTGGAAAACCAAGGTTTAGATAAAGGACAAGATTTTAATGTGGAATGTGGAATAAAGGATTACATTCCTACAAGAATAATTTCACTGACATGATCAGAGCAAACATTGACATCAGAAGTTTTGAAACAGTAGTCCGACCAAGGAAACAAAGAAAAGAAATCTCGCAGATCATCCCATTTTGCATTCGTATAATGCCAAACAATACGAGGTTGGGAACAGCTATGAGATAAAGGCTCCATTGGAGAAGAGAGAATCTCCAAGTGATTAGTGGAGTTGGGAGAACGGTTGAGACAACAGAAGAATTTGACACAATGAGGTAGAGCGATTTGAAGCCAGAGAAGATCAAAGTGGGGAGATTCCAAATGAGGAAATGAGGCGACAACTCAGCGTTGTTATGGGCCTATATGAGAGCTTGAAGGACATGGTGGATGTCCTCAAAGGATCTAAATTGAGGAGCCCATCAAACTCTCAGCTTTCCACATCAACACCAGAGCTTGCACGTGATCATCACGCAACACAGCAGCAAACCCCAAGGCAGAATGCGCTGGTCAAATAGGAACTAGTACTTGTTGGTGACTCTATTGTCAGGGAAACGCCGAACATGCTATGTAAAAAGGATAGGTGGAACAGGACCAGGGTATTGTCTGCCAGGGGCAAAGGTTGATGACGTTGCAGAGCAGATATCATCTTTTAAGGGCACAAAGAGTAATATTGTTGAACACGTTGGCATTAATGATATTAAGAGTAGGAGACCGGCAGAATTACTTAACAAGTACAGATTACTGTTCAAAAAAAGCCGTGAATTAGGGTTGAATTTGAAAGTGTCTGCAATTCTGCCCAGACACGATAGGAGAGAGTACATGACGTGAGCCTTGTCAATCAATTCGGCCCTGGAAAGATTTTGCAGGGCTCAAGGGGTAGATTTTTTTCAGCCTGGTCTGTACTTGTTAACAGGAGAGACTGCTTCTACAGGGATGGGATACACCTAAATAGAAAGGGTGCAAGAATATTGCTGATGCTATCGAGACAGTGTTAGATTGGTTGGAAAACTACTAGCTTGGAGGGATACAAGGACTAATAAATTAACAGTAGCCACTGGCAGAGGGGAGAAAGTGATTCTTGCACTGCTTCTATTGGAATGAGTAGTAGCCTGGAAAACAAGATGCAGGGTATTTCAGAGACTGCTGGGAGTCATTGCGGTACAAGTAAACACATGGGTTGTGTTAGGGTAGCTAAAAATAGGAACAGGTGCATGTATACTTGCGTGTACACCAGTGCTAGGAGTTTGGTAAATAAATTTGATGAATTTGAGGTATTGCTCAGAACATCAAACGCAGATATTGTTGGGATATCAGAGACGTGGTTTCACACAGATATAAGGAATGCAGAACTGGAATTTCGGGAGCACAATGTGTACAGGAAGGATAGACAAGATAGGAAGGGAGGAGGGGTTATACTATTACTTAAGAAACACATAAAATCCAAAAGTCTAAAATAAAATAAGTCTAAAGTCTAAAATAAACATAAAATCATAAAATCTAAAAGTGAAGCCAGTCGACATCGCTGGACAGTGCAGTGTCGAGTCAGTTTGGTGTGATATAGCATTAGCATTAGCATTAGTAGAGGCATTTGATGCAAGAAAGCAAGCTTATGCAGCATCAGCCAAAAAAAAAAAAGAAAAAAAAAAAAAAAAAGTAACATAAATAAATAAAAATAACCACTTCCACTTCACCCCTCTGTTCGTTCGAAATACCTGTCCAGCTGAGCCTTAAACTTATTTAGACTATCAACTTCCACGACAAGGGATGGAAGTCTGTTCCACCCACCAACCACCCGCTGGCTAAAGGCAAATTTCCGCACATCTATCCTACATCTGTCTTTCCTCAATTTGAATTTATGCCCTCTCAGGTGATTTTTCTGAGCTAGAGGAAGAATCCCATCAGCATTGAGCATGCTCAAACCATTCAAGGCTTTGTACACCTCTATCAGATCACCCCGCTGGTGCCTAGTTTCCAGACACTGTAATTTGCAAAACTTAAGCCTTGAAAGTAGGAGTGTGTTATAGGCCTAATGACTCTGAGGAGTATAATAAGGAACTGTACAGGGAAAGAGAGTGGGCCAGTAAATCAGAGAGTGTTATAATGGGGGATTTTAATTTCCCAGATACTGACTAGAATTTGTGGGTTGGTCACTCACACACTAGCAAGACTTTTGTGGATTTATTGGATGATTGTTTTCTACATCAGCATGTTCGGGAGGCAACTAGAGGGAGTAATACTCTTGATCTCATTATCAGTAGTAATTCTTCATGAATTAAGAATCTGCAGATAAAGGAACCACTAGGTGGCAGTGATCACAGTGTGCTGAAGTGGGATTTACTCAAAGAGGTAACTACCATTAGGGGTAAAGGGAAGGGTTTTTGCTTTCGTAAAGGCGACTACGATGGCCTGAGACAGTATTTAAATTCTATATGGTGGGACCAACTGATGATGTTACCAACAGCAAATTCAAAATGGGAAGCATTCAAAGAATTTATCTTGGAAGCTACTATGCTCTACACACCAACTAAGAAATATAGTTCAAGATCTAAGTGGATGTCAGATGAACTACTGAAACATGTGGCAGAGAAGAAAAATGCATGGGAGACATATAAATTAATGGGTGACATGGAAGCGTATGATAGATATAAGCTTGTCTGTAACCAAGTCACAAAGGAAATTAGGCAGGAAAAGGCAGATTATGAGAAATCCTTGGCAAAGGATGCAAAGAAAAACAACAAAGAGTTCTTTACCTATGTAAACTCTAAAAGGAAAGGGATGAATCAGATTGGTTCACTGGATATTGATGGTTCAGAACATCAAAGGCAGATATTGTTGGGATATCAGAGACGTGGTGTCACAGATATAAGGAATGCAGAACTGGAGATGATCCTTCTCAGGTGGCTAACAAACTAAATGAGTATTTTGCATCTACATTCACCCATAAAGAGTTATTCAAGGAGGGAAATGCCAGAGGTGAGTTAAACTCTGGCAGTGAGCTGGATGATTTTGTAATAACTAAGAGGAAAGTGGAGGAGAAATTGTTGAAGATGATCATAAAAAAGGCACCCGGGTGGACGGGATCTATCCAGTTATATTAAAGGATGCAGCAAAGGAAGTAAGCAAACCCTTAGCCATAATTATGAGAGCTTCTTTGTTCCCAGGGGAGGTACTAGAGATCTGCAAATGTGACCCCAATTCACAAAGGAGGATCAAAGGGCAACACAAGTAATTATAGACCTAGTGTAACTTCTGTTCCAGGAAAATTAATGGAGGCACTGGTTAAAGAAGCACTGCAGGATTATCTAGACAAGACTTCAGTTATAGCTCGGACACAGCATGGCTTTATTAAGAGAACGTCTTGCCTGACCAATTTGATTGGATACTATGATGTGGTCACAAAGGAACTGGATGGAGGGAATAACTTTGATATCATATATTTGGATCCTAGAAAGGCTTTTGATACTACTGTTGCACATGGAAGACTGCTGCACAAATTGAAGCAGTGTGGCATTGGAGGCAAATTGCTGCTATGGATAAAGGGATGGTTGACTGGAAAAACACAGAGTGTGGTAATCAATGGACACTGCTCATCGTGGACTAATGTTATTAGTGGAGTCCCTCAGGGTTCAGTATTGGATCCATTGTTGTTTTCGGTATTTACAAATGATATTTATAATGGTATACCAAGCTTAATGTCCAAGTTTGTAGACAATACGAAGGTTGGCAGGGTTGTTAAAGACAATAATGACAGTAGCCTGCTGCAACAGGATCTAGAAAAGTTGAGCAGATGGGCTGAGAGGTGGCAAATGAAGTGTAACATTGACAAATGTAAAGTACTACATATGAGAAGCAGGAACCCCAGAGTGACGTATCAACTCTGTGGTACTACACTGACAGTGGTAGAGAACGAAAAGGACCTGGGTGTAATTGTGCAGGCAGATATGAAGTTTTCTGAGCAGTGCAAACAGTCTGCAAGAGTAGCTCATGGTGTCTTGTCAATGATATACAGGAATTTTTCCAACAGGGATAAGGAGGTGATTATTCCCTTGTATAAGGCAATGGTCACGCCACACCTTGAGTACTGTATACAGGTCTGGAGGCCTCATTGCAAGAAAGATGTAGAGCTGTTGGAACGAGTACAGTGAAGGGCAACAAGATTAGTGAATGGAACAAAGGGTTGCTCTTATGAAGAAAGGCTTAAATTTTGCAAATTACAGTGTCTGGAGACTAGGCACCTGTGAGGTGATTTGATTGAGGTGTATAAACCCTTAATGGTTTGAGCATGCTCAATGCTGATGGAATTTTTCCTCTTGCTCAGAAGAATCATTTGAGAGGGCATACATTCAAATTGAGGAAAGAGAGATGTAGGATAGATGTGTGGAAGTTTGCCTTTAGCCAGCGGGTTGTTGGTTGGTGGAACAGACTTCCATTCCTTGTTGTGGAAGTTGATAGCCTAAATAAATTTAAGGCTGAGCTGGACAAGTACTGGGAACGAATGGAGGGTGAAATGGGAGCGTGTTTTTTTTTTTTTTTTGGCTGATGCTGCATAAGCTTGCTTTCTTGCATCATATGCCTCTACTAATGCTATTGCTAAAAAATTATCAATTCTCTGACAGGGAATATCGGAACGGACATATGCACAAGTACCACCTTTGAGCGAAAGGAATCTTTTAGAGAATAATTCGGGCAACTGAGATGAGCAGTATTTGAATCAACCGATAACTGACATTCTGTTAGAAAAAGTACATGGGGTTTGGCAGACTGCAAGTGGAAATGGACATCGTTGAGATTAGAATTGAGACCACATATATTTGTGAAATGAACTAGGAAGTGTTTTGGAGGTTTAGATCTTTTCGCAGATAAGCTTACTCTATTAGTTTGACAATTCATGGTATATTCAATAGTATAAAAAAGTGGGGGAGGGGACATGCTGTATGAAGTAATGAAATTTTTGGATATGGCATACACATGGTAAAAGAATATACCTAGATCCTTGACATAACATGGCCTCGACAATGCCCCCCCCCATACAACTACCCGGACTCCCTCCAGTCACCATCTGGCAGAGTAGAGGTAAAGGCAAGATTATACAGTAGCTGATCCGGAAGCCTCCTAAAGAGTCGCCAATAGGTTCAGTCCGGTGTATTAACTAGCGGCCAGCCTGCGAACACCGTTTTAGAACTGTACCCTTGAAATGTAAGGAAGATTGGATCTTCCTATGATGTTCATCATAACCTCAAAAGTCATCAGTCATATTGCACAATGGAAGAGTTAACCTCGTAGGCTTCGTAGCAGTTCCTGTTTACAATATTTATAAACATTTTATGCAATATTTGTCGCCCATCACCTACTACAGACTTTAGACCACAATTCTGCCACTGGTTTCTGGTTGATATCAACTCACTCCATTCCTTAAAAACCTATTACTCTTCTTTCTGGAACACCAGAAGATTCAGCTACTTCTTTAACAGGGTGCTCTTTAGCCTTGTCAAATGCTATCACTCCTTTTTTGCCATTCACTGCTGTTATTTGTGCTTCTTGTCTTTAGTGGTGGAAATCCTTGTTTCTTTGGTGATAGCTGATATACTTGTAATCAGAGAAATCCTTTACTCTGGATAATACTTTCAGATGTTCCTCCCCGCTTCAATTCGCGGAAGTCCAAGTCTACCTTAAGATTTGGGTTAAACAATTGTACTTTATATACTAAAGCCAAGCTCACTAGTTAGCTGACAGCTAGAGGATTCCCTTCATTAAGTACATAATTGAGCAGAGGAACAATAATTCATAAATCTATACTAATCTATACAAATTCTTTAATGAGACATTTTTAAAACAATATATACAAGATTTGACAATATTTATCAAAATTCTCTTCCTCACACATAATCTTCAGGTACAATTGAGTATTTTACAATAAAAAACATCAACTCCTTTTTTCTTTATTATAAAGTATTCTGTTTCTGGTCAACATATTATAACAGGTGAAATAAAGCTAGTCATGTACTTATTCTCGCTGACAGTAATTGGTGCTAGGCTTACTTCAGCATACACAGTCTTCTTGTATTGTCCCGTATATTTCTATAAACACTTTAATTATTACTTACACTGATTCAGTACAGTATGTCTCAGCTTATAATTTACTTAACTCTATTTCTATCACTAATAACCAATCAAGTATTGTGTGACACAGGCAGTTTGCTGTTATGCTATTAACCCCCCCCCCTTTTTTTTTTCTTATGAAGAGAGAGAGAATATGCCTTGGTGAAACAACATTTATTCCGGCAACCGGGGTGGTCAGTACAGGTATTTTAGGTTTAAAAGTTAAATCAGGTACTCACAAATCTTTAGAGTTTTCATTACATTCCCTGGGATCCGTAGTCTGGACTTCCGACCACTTCTTCGGCATTGGATTGTAAAGTGTAAAGTGTGTTAAGTGTCAAGCGGCACCAGGGGTCTCCCCCATCTTCGCGTTGCTTGCATTTTGATGAGTGTGCCAGTTTACTGGAAATGCCAGATTCAAAAATGTGTGGATATTGTACATGTGTGGTGTTTGTGTACCATTGTTCATCTGGTCGTTTAGCCATTGGACCCCTACTGAGGCCCAACATTGCCCTGTGGAGGCAGACCAGGAAACACCAGTAGACTAAAATTTACTCTGGCGGGTCCTGCCACCTAATTTCCTAAGATTTCGGTGGCTAGAATCTAAAAAAAAAAAAATTTATGTGCTTGCGTGGCAGGGAGGTGCTAGGAATGAGAGGCCGAAAGTATGGGCAAAGGCGATTTTAGATAGCTTAATTTAGATTGTGTGGGGCATTCACTTGC